>NC_090235.1:17788490-17813490 GCF_024489055.1 Chanodichthys erythropterus
ATCTGAAATCACATACTTACCTACTATATAGTAGGCGAAAAACAGTATGTGACAAAAGAAGAATTCATAGTACTCATAAAAAAAAATCAAAAAGTCCCCTGCAAGATTCTGAAGTGTGCATATGATGTACACTTTACTATCCCATGAGGCCACGGGAGAGGATTTGTGAATGGCGATGAAGTAATGGAAGGTCACATGATGATAACAACATGGCAGATGTAGTACGTCCAGATTCATACTACAACTACACACATTCATACTAGAACATACTTTTTAGCAGCCATGAAGTAATTACAAAATAAGAGATATGCTATAGAGTCACAACATCCCACAATGCAACACACTAAAAACACCTTTTCCACTGGCAAGCACCTGTTCATTTGAAGTTGTGTGCACTGTAGTTGCAGAAGTCATTGTGGATGGTGCTCAGAAGTGGAGCATAAAAACATCCTCAAACCTGATATTGATTCATTCCTCTTCATTTCAACAGACACTTGAAGAAGAATCTTACCTGTCTGAGCAGATCTTGAGAGATCTCCTTGAGTTGTCTTTTGATTGCCGTTCTTATGCTATTGTCAAGACGGTATGAAAAGGCAGACGATCATCTTTTCACCATTTAAATACATTTAATACCGTTCTATAAATCCTGTCTTTGGATAACCGATAACAGGCAGAGCTGACTGGAAATATTTGTCCATCTTCAATTTGTTTAACAGCCTTTATTGCTGTTGTTTGTTTTTGCTCATGCCAAAGATGTTTTTTTTCTGAAGCTTATATACAGTAGTAAGTGGGAACACTTTGGTTTGTCTGTTGTCTTCAGAACAGTCATCCATGTTTTGTCTTTGGTTCTCTTTCTCTGCAGATCCCATTAAGACGGCCCAGGGTTCTTTGTGTTTGAAGGCCTACAGGTTGACCCCCAAACTCATGGAGATCTGTAAAGAGAAGGACTTCTCATCAGAAGGGTAAGCCTTTAAAATGTGGGAGTGGCGTTAATGCAGGTTGACTAATATATTAAATACAGAAATTTATTTAACACTTAAATGCATACCTCGGGTCTTTAGTGACCCGGGACGTCATTCACTACCCTCCTCCTCGTTTATTTTTTAAAGTTAGACATCAACCTTCTTAGTATTCCTCAATCAATTCATTATAAAAATTATAACAAGAAAAAAATCATAAAATTATAAAAGAATGCCTATTTTTGTATTCATTTTGTGTAAAAATTGTATAGGGTCGCTAATGACCCGAGGTGTGTATGAGTGTACGTATATTTTTTTCTGCACAACAATAATTGAATCTTAGATGATGGAAAAAGTGCAATTCACCTTTATTCCACAAGGTGTCAATGTCTGATACACCATGATGAAGTGACGACTCATTCAGACAGAAAACGAAATAATAAAACAAACATGTAATGGCTCAGCGATTTACTGCAGAGCAAGTACTGAACGCAATCAAATATGATTGTAACTGTTACTGGATGGATCTGGTGAAGCTGTTAGCGATTGAAATATTAATTTTGAAGATGTTGAAAATGATATAGCTTTGAGAATACGTTTGAGATTGCGAATGGGCTCATATTCGTGACCTCAAACATAAAACTAGCCCATTATTTGCTGAATTTACTGGGAAATGAGCTCTGATGAGGACAGTGATGATGGCATAAAACATCTGCTCAAACCGAGCCCTTTCAAACTCCAAAAGGTAACAAAATATGATTTATTTTATTCTTCTGTAATTGTTACTCTAATATCAGAAGAGTTTTATATTGTCACGACAGGTATGTAAGAATGATTGGTGAAACAGTCATGCATTTAAGGGTTAAAAAAATCCAATATTTATTATAATATATTTTATTAATTATATATTTTTTTAGTTGGACTGATATTAAATATAGAATTTTCTTTTTTTTTTTCATTTCAAAATGTTCTATAGATTAACGAATAAGGTTTTTAAAAGTGTAAAGATACATAATGGAGATATAATTAATTTTGAAGATTTATAAAGTGTTAACAATGAGACTATGTGGTTTTTATAATCAATTAACACTGCTTTTGTCTTTTTTTTTTTTTTTTTTTTACAGTATTTTAACCAAAAAAGTCATTTGGTTTAACCAAAATTTTGGTTTTACCGAATGACACTTTTGGTTACACCAAATGACGATATTTTCAAACAATGCTAACAGGCTGATATCTAGCAAAAGGACAATCAAACATTTTATAGTACAAGTTTTTAAAATATTACAACTTTTTCCATGTTTTATAGCGGTTGTACCGAATGACCTGATGTGGTCCTTTTCAGGTGTCTGAATGATGTCACATCCTGTCACATGAAAATGGCCCCTTTATATTGGTTACTCCGAATGACATCAATGAAATTCATTTTTCCGGACATTCTTTCTCATAACAAAGCAAATTTTAATATCATTTTGCACCATGTTGATATATGATGTTATAAAATCATGCCAGAATATAAAATATATATACATTTATTACATTTTAAGATATTTTAATCTCAAATGAAATGGCTGTTTTGGCCTTTTGATGCTTCAAAATCTTTAAAATACCTTTATATGTTGCAAAATATAATTAAAACCTTTTGGATTCAATAAAACAGATCTAGTTGTACTACCTCACATACTTTGGATAAAATATCTTTGTTTTTTAATTATTATTAAGGCCTTCGGAAAAAAGGCCTGTCGCGTCATTGACCCATTATATTTATTATATTATATTATATTATATTACATTCCTAAATTTATGCTTATATTAAATATGTCATATAGCTTTTCCCATATTTGTTAAAGCAATTATATATTTTTGCCAACAAAATCTAGCATTCTCGTATTGTGGGATGATGGATTGGCAGAGAGTCTGGATAAAGTGTGCATGGATCAGAAGAAAGCTTGTTTCACACATATACAGACTCGCATTCATTTGTTGACTTCATCTCCGTTTCAAAAAGTGCCTTTTGAAATCAGTTGCCTAATCAGCCTTGAGTGCCTTTCTAATGGAGCGATTAGTGATGGAGAAGAGTTGAAATCATCCACTCATTTAATTAGAGTGATCGTAGCAGCTCTGCATGTATCAGCTCACTCTGTCCTTGTTATTTCAGATGCGTTTGCATCATCAAAGTATATCTCAATTAACAATATTGTCCATTCTAGAGGGGAAACGCATGCATACTAAACCAAAAGACCCGTATTGAACATTTTCGGTACGAGTACGTGTACCGTTACGGCTATTTTGGTCACCGTGTTATCAAAAAATGTGACGTCAAATCTTTAACAAGAGTCGCTTCCAGATTCTGACGGTCTCTTCTCTGTGTGTCCAGGCTTAAGAAGGCCAGTGTGGGATTCGAGCACATGTTCGAGGAGGTTCCAATCGTCATCAAGAACTCTCATCTCATCAGCGTTCTGCTGTGGGAGCTGGAGGATAAATCCACTGCTGCGGACAAACACGAGCTCCTGAACCTCTCCAGCAGGTCTGACCACACACACGCATTACTATACAAGCCAAGCATTTCCTAATGTGAATGTGTGTAAATTTATACTAGCGCTGAGATATCCCTAATGATGCTTGCTCACATTAGCGGTAAGTCATCTCTGATGAGGAGTAATGAAGAGGTCAGTGCCGCCCTGGTGACGTCTGCTTTTAATGGCTTTCAATCTAGACTATCCAAATAAAAGGCTGTGCAAGGTGTTCATTAGACGCTCCTCAGACTTTTTACCTCTTGAACTTGAAGTGAACATTCAGATATGACAGTTCACAAGCCGCTTTACTCTCGATTCTGACAGAAGCGAGACATCTCTTACCTTTATCTGACAGAACAAATGCGCGGATGAATTTAAAGACACAATTTACAGGGAGGGTTTTACCGTGTGCTAAAACCTACTCTCTCTAAATTCAAACCTTTTTATGCATCACTAAAACGTCACTTCTGCAGCACATTGTCTGCCTTCAACAATAACAAGTGAAAACATTTGTAGACGGCTGCTAAATCATTTACTTTTAGCAATGTATGTGTGTTTAAGAATAATCCATCGGTCTCAGATTGTGTTTGTGAGGACTGTAAATAAAATATTCTAAATATTAAGCCCATTTATTTAAAAAATCCATAAAAATATCAAGCAGCACAGCTGTTTTCAACAAATCATTATATTAGAATGATTTCTGAAGGATCATGACACTGAAGACTGGAGTAATGATGCTGAATAAATATATATATATATATATAAATATATAAATGAAATATATTAAAATCACTGTAACCCCGTGACATCAAACCAGTGTTATTTTAGTATCATTGAGATTCTATTATTTTTTATTAATATTTTAAATGTTTTTATTTGTTTATTTTCCATTTTCATTTCAGTTAAAGTTTTAGGAATTTAGTTGTTTTTGTCAGTTTTTTTTTTTTTATATTTCTGTATAGTTTTTATTAATTTTATTTCAGTTTTAGTTATTTTAGTATTTTAGCTTTCAGTGTTACATTAAGACTTATATGGGAAAGTGTATTTTATTTGCTGCAACTTGAAGAATATGTCCTAATATGAGGTCAAAATCAAGACTTTTATTTTATTATTTTATTTTATTTTAATTTATTTTATTTTGCTGCAACTTGAAGAATAGGAAGTCCTAATATGAGGTCATAAACAAGACTTTTATTTTATTTTAATTTATTTTATTTCCTGCAACTTGAAGAATATGAAGTCCTAATATGAGGTCATAAACAAGACATTTATTTTATAATTTTATTTTATTTTATTTTGCTGCAACTTGAAGAATAGGAAGTCCAAATATGAGGTCGTAAACAAGACTTTTATTTAATTTAATTTTATTTTATTTTATTTTATTTTATTTTATTTTTATTTTATTTTTTGCTGCAACTTGAAGAATATGAAGTCCTAATATGAGGTCATAAACAAGACTTTTATTTTATTATTTTATTTTAATTTATTTTTTGCTGCAACTTGAAGAATATGAAGTCCTAATATGAGGTCATAAACAAGACATTTATTTTATAATTTTATTTTATTTTATTTTGCTGCAACTTGAAGAATAGGAAGTCCAAATATGAGGTCGTAAACAAGACTTTTATTTAATTTAATTTTATTTTATTTTATTTTATTTTATTTTATTTTTATTTTATTTTTTGCTGCAACTTGAAGAATATGAAGTCCTAATATGAGGTCATAAACAAGACTTTTATTTTATTATTTTATTTTAATTTATTTTTTGCTGCAACTTGAAGAATATGAAGTCCTAATATGAGGTCATAAACAAGACTTTTATTTTATTTTATTATTTTATTTTATTTTATTTTAATTTAATTTTTGCTGCAACTTGAAGAATATGAAGTCCTAATATGAGGTCATAAAACAATACTTTTATTTTATTTTATTATTTTATTTTGCTGCAAATTGAAGAATATGAAGTCCTAATATGAGGTCATAAACACAACTTTTATTTTATTTTAGTATATCAAGTGAAAATGATAAATGAAAACTAACTAAAATAAAATTTAAGAAATATATTATTTTTTCAGTTAACATTTATATTACTTCATGCAACAATTTATTTATTTATTTTTAATCATTTTAGTTTCGGTTCACTATAATAACCCTGCATCAGACTAATTCATCTTGCCCAATTGTCAATAAATAAAAAATAAATATAAATAATTATTATGAAACATTCGAATGAGTTTCCTCTGACCCTGAAAGAGACGGTTGGTGTGAAACAGCTGTCATGTGTTATCTTTACCTCGTGCATTAGAAGACCCTGCTCTTCTCTGAGGTTTAATGATGCTCAGAGTAAATATAAGCCCTGATTTACATAGACGGGTCATAATAAAGGGCGACCGTACAGTGTGCATGAGGTCAGTCGGCTAAAACAAGCGCTCAGTTTGGGAATAATATTTGACACATTAAATTATTAGCTTAAATTATAAAATGATAGTTATAATCCAGTCCACTTTTTGCAGGAGACACAAACATCCTTTATATTCTCTGTGCATTTGAATGGTTTTTAGTAAGGCTTGTTTCATTCCGTTTCGCTCCCTATAAACAGCTCTTTTCTGTGTTAAAGAGTGAAATACAACATTGAGAAATAGATGTTAATATGAGCGCTTTGAATGCGGAGCCGACTCGCTTATGAATGATCGTTTTCTATAGATCATTGTGCTGGTCAATTTTCTTCTTCAATTCCCCTGTTTGTCATGGTCGGCCCTCACTGATCTCGCAGATGAGACAATACATCAGATGCTATCAATATTTCACACACTTTTATTATTTCATTTCTTTTCTACTCTCATTTTTTCTTAATTTGAATTCACTCTCCATATACAGCTTGTAAGGATATGTGGGGGTGGGGGTGGGGGGGGGGATTGAGTTTCCAATTATCATTTTAATCTATTAATTATTTCCGGAGCAGCTATGGTTGAGATGATGCTTTTTGGGACAGAAACATTCATTTTTACTGCTGCTTTTTGAATTGTCAAAGGTCCAAGAGGGGATTGAAGGTCTCTCTCAGCTGACTAGAAAGGGAATTTTATCTTTTTAATTTGCCTCTTTTAATTCGGCCTGCCAGATTTGTTTTTTCCAGATGAAAGGAAGGAGCCTTCGTCGCACTGCCGAGGACTCATGACACATTCATAATGACCTCCCTCTCTGAAAGCAGAGCTGCATTCACACACATGACGAATAATATCAATGTTCTTTTTTTAACTTTCAGGATGTTTGATTAAAATATATGTGAATGGTACAGTATGAGGGAAAGAGTGTTTTAGATGCTACAACTTGAAGAATGTGAAGTCCTAATATGAGCTTCTAAACAAGACTTAAAGGGTTAATTCACCCAAAAATGAAAATAATGTCATTTATTACTCGCCCTCATGTCGTTCCACACCCGTAAGACCTTCGTTCATCTTCAGAACACAAATTAAGATATTTTTGATGAAATCCGATGGCTCAGTGAGGCCTCCATAGCCAGCAATGACATTTCTTCTCTCAAGATCCATTAATGTACTAAAAACATATTTAAATCAGGTCATGTGAGTACAGTGGTTCAGTATTAATATTATAATGCCACGAGAATATTTTTGGTGTGCCAAAAAAAACTAAATAACGACTTATTTAGTGATGGCCGATTTCAAAACACTGCTTCAGGAAGCTTCAGAGTGTTATGAATCAGTGTATCGAATCAGCTGTTCGGAGCGCCAAAGTCACGTGATTTCAGCTGTTGGCAGTTTGACACGCGATCTGAATCATGATTCGATACGCTGATTCATTTGTGCTCTGAAGCTTCTTATAAATAATTGACCATCACTATATAAGTCGTTATTTTTATTTATTTATTTTTCTTTTGGTGCACCAAAAATATTCTCGTCACTTTATAATATTAATATTGAGCCACTGTACTCACATGACCTGATTTAAATATGTTGTTAGTACATTAATGGATCTTGAGAGAGGAAATGTCATTGCTGGCTATTCAGGTCTCACTGAGCCATCGGATTTCAACAAAAATATCCTAATTTGTGTTCTGAAGATGAACGAAGGTCTTAAAGGTGTGGAACGACATGAGGGTGATTTTTGGGTGAACTAACCCTTTAAAAATACTGTGGAAAATTTAAGTGGACATGAATTCTTTAATTTCTAATAATATTAATTTAATTTATATTATTTATTTATTTATTTTTATTTTAGAAGGACTAGGTTTCATAAAAATACTGTGGAAAATTAAAGTGGGCATAAATTCTTTAATTTCTAATAATATTAAATTAATTAATTCATTTTATTTAATTTTTTCATTAAAATTGAAGTGGACAAACTCTATTTCTAATTATTTTATTTTAATTTCTTTTGTTTTATTATTTTATTTTATTTGGGATAGGTTCCATAAAAAATACTGTGGAAAATTAAAGTAGACATAAATTCTTTAATTTTAATTAATAACCTCTTTATTTTATTCATTAAAATTGAAGTGGACATTTTTATTTTATTTTATTTTATTTTATTTTATTTTATTTTATTTTATTTTATTTTATTTTATTATTTTATTTTATTTTATTTTATTTTATTTTATTATTTTATTTTATTTTATTTTATAGGTTCCATAAAAATACTGTGGAAAATTGAAGTGGACATGAATTCTATAATTTGTAATAATATTTAATGAATTAATATTTAGATTATTATATTCTTGTCATATTACCTAATAATTGTTTACAATCTTTAAAGAAAATCATCAATCATATTTCCATGTTGCTTACACTGCACATGACATGAACAAACAAATTACTGTCAATTTTCATTTATTGCAGCACTTTTTCATGATTCTGACAGCCATTACTGCATGCCTACCCTCCTTTGTATATTTATATACTCAGATTTTTCTTTTAATCAGTAAAACAGATGAATTTCTTACAATTCTTTCTTCAGTTTTTTTTTCTTTCCTTTGAATCTCTCCTCTGTCTGTCGCTGGTTTGTCTCTCTCTCTGGACATGATTGGCTCTCTTTAAACACCAAAATACCAGAAACACTCTCAGACAAGGCGGATTTATCTGTGGCTTTTCTGTTTCGTTATTTTTCCTGATTTCTTTTTTTCGTCTCTCCCTCCACATCTGTTTAAGTTATCTCTTTGCAGTCTGGTGTTACCCTAGAAACCAAAGCAAACACTGAACCACCGCAGCCTCACTAACACAATACCTCCCTGTCTTTCCTCTCTCTCTCTCTCCCATCCTTCCCTTCCCAGCAAACCTACCCTCCTCTTCTGGGGGTGAAATCAAATTGCATTTTTTTTTAGTGAAATAAAAAAAGAATTATGAGTTTTACAGTACTTTGGCGTGGAGCCGTGATTTGGGTGGGTGTGTGAGAATCTGTACGTCTGGGACGGCAAAGGCCCCAGTTTAAAATGAGCTCAACCCTCTGGTGGGTCCAGTGCTAACCCTTTTCTGTTCCTTTTATTATTTTCTTCTCCACCTTTTCTCGTGTTCTTGGCACCCTGGTAGTGTGTGTTTGTGTGTGTAGCAGGGGGAAGCCCAGATCCACAGTGATTCAGACTGTAGATCACCTCCCAGATATATATCTGTGCTTGGATACTCAGGATGGGGCTCATGCTTAATCTGAAAACAAAATCAGCCCCCTTGAGTTGAGCGAATCCATCATGGATGTCAATGCAGTGGTATTGGGCTGAAACCACTAAACTCCATGATCCGCTATCCCAGAGTGCTCTGCTGGACTTCATTGACTCTCCTCAATGATCTGGACACATCATTGGAATCTGTTTGGCCTTAAGCCTCCCTTTAATTGGCCAGGAATGAGAGCGGGCGCCTCTGATCATTTCCTCGACATAAATCCAAGCAGTCCTCACTCTGGTTGACTCCAGGAACACTAGAGCACAGTTGCTCTTGTAGAATAAGAGGGTTTCTGTGAGCCCACAATGCTTTTGTGTTTATCTCTTTCATTGATGCCTGTGTTGTTTTCCTAACCAGCTAATTACCATAAAAGTATATATTTAGCTTTATCGGGACAGATCTCCACATTTAGTCGTTTTTATTTTAAAAAAAAAATCATTACTATTGGTCATCCTTTATGTCTGTCTGTGGGTTTTGCAAGTATTTAACCAATGAAAAGTATTAAAAAGAGCTTGCGACTAAACTTTGTAACTCCATTGGCTCCTTAAACTGTCAGTCGAACCTCATAACTCCGCCCACCTCTATCATGAATTAAGTGTAACATCTTTGCTTGTTTGCAATGCAATCGTGAATTAAGAACCGGTTGACTGAATAAGTTCAGTGTTTTCTTTACTCAAGAAATGCTTTATATCTGATGTTTTATGTATTTATGTATATATGTATTTAGTCTAGCGTTTGTCATCGAGTCACAGCAATACTGTCTTAGGGCTCGTTCACACAGAACGCATCTTTGTGTCTAAAAACGTGAGACCCAGCGCTCAGCAATGGTTTTAAAGAAAGTGTTGCGCAGAGGATCTTGAGACGCGCTTTTGTGACGATGCAATAACGAACAAATAAAACAGTTGCCATGGCAACTTGCTACTGTAATCCGAAAATCGCAACGCTTGCCCCGCCTCTGAGTTCTTCTGATTGGTCCACTGTTTTGGAACTGACATTGATGAGCGGCGCTGCATGTAAAAGTTGAAATTCTTTTAACTTGACATGGTATCTTAAAAACATGGTGTAAAGGTCATACACATCTGTCTAGCGTGGGTTTACATAGAAAAACCATGGAAAAGTAGTGTGTTGGAATAGAAAAACACGTTCTGTGTGAACGGCTCTTTAAAAGCCTGCGTGAAGCACTTCATCTTTTATAATGTGATTTTTGCCAAATGACAGAAAAAATTGAGCGTCCACATAAACTTTATAATCTGTAAGTTGATGAAAATGTAATGCGATTCACTTACTGCCTCAGATGTGGCCGTTCTAATGGTGGAAAAACACGTATGTCCAACATTTTGCTGGTCAACTTCCAGAAAATTTCCAGAAAAGAGCGATTTTGGAGAGATGATGTTTCCGCCCGACAGTTGTGATATATATGTTATATTCAAAGTATTTTTTTTTTTTTATATTTATTAATTTAATTTAATTTAATTTAATTTAATTTAATTTAATTTAATTTAATTTAATTTAATTTAATTTAATTTAATTTAATTTAGGGCTGGGTTTAATTGGGGGCTGGGTTTCATAAAAATACAGTGGACAGAAATATAGTGAATTAAAACTATATAAAGCGACTTAAATACTTTATATAATTTAATATTTATTAGAACATAATATTCACTTAATATTACAGTCTAAAACAACCCAAGTTGGGTTGAGAATGGACAAACCCAGTGGTTGGGTTAAAGGTCCCGTTTTTCGTGTTTTTTTTTGAAGCTTTGATTGTGATTATAGTGTGCAATATAACATGTGTTCATGTTTCGCGTGTAAAAAAACAGTATTTTTCACATAATTTACTTATCTGTATACCGCTGTTTCCACTGTCATAAAAACGGGCTGATGACTTCCTTGTTCTATGAAGTCCCTCCTTCAGAAATACGTAACGAGTTCTGATTGTGCCAGCGGTTCCTGTGTTGTGATTCGACAGCAGTTTAGCGCTCCTTGCCCGGAAAGGTCACGCCTCTTACCATAACGTGTGCTGCACATAGTTTTACATGTGGATTATTGTGGTGTTGTGCCGAATGAACACAAAAGACAATAATTCCAGAGAGACTGAACTCTTTAATCTCCACAAGCAGCGACAGAAAATGTACAACGTTAGCACTCACTCAGAAGAGTACCTCATACGGAAAACAGCCATATACATAAACATACTCCCCTCTTGTGGCCATTATGTGCACTGCAGTCCAACATTAACTATTGCAGTAATGATACCACAATTATAATTTTCGGGAACCGAGTTAAACATAAATTGTAACCATTGATCTCTAAGTACAGCGTCCCTGGGAAGGCCAAACAAAGGTGATTGGACTGCGGGATGAAAATAACAGCGTTTCGACAACATGGCGACAAACACACTCTACAAACGAAACTCTTGCTCTTATCCGTGGGAGCGCAACAAGACCACGCCCCCTTTTTTTGTGTATTCCTGTGGGCGGAGGTTTTAGTGACGTCATTAAAGAAGGAAGTAGAGGGATGTAGTCCAAACGGGCCGTTCGATGTAGGCGACTTCTGTTAAATAAAATATCTCGCTTGGCATTGAACTTTGAGCTTTAAAATTTTACAGATTTTATTTATACTCTAACAACAACATTACACACTAACTAAAGTTTGAAACATGGGATCACGAAGAACTGCTGGGTAGTTTTATTTAACTCAACTATTGTTTAAAAATGACCATATTTCTTGCTTAAAATGAACCCAAATATGTTGGAAATGAACATTTATTAATTAGTTTAATGAATAATAATTAAACAATAAACGTTTATTAAATTGCTTCACTTTTGATTATTATTATTGCCTCTAGTAATTATGTTTGATTTTTCATTTCCAACCTAGTTTAGGTTCATTTTAAGCCAGATATAGTCATTATTAAACAAGTTGAGTTAAATAAAAGGTTGGTTCAAAACAAAGCAATTGCTGGGTTTCTCCATTTTCAACCTAACTTGGGTTGTTTTTAACCCAGCATTTTTTTAAATGTAGATTATAATCCTTGAAATATTCAAAGTCTGAAGTCACATGATTTGTGTTAAGAATACCTCAAAATTGAAGTGATCTTCTCGTCCAGTGAGTTGAACTCAAGAACCGAATCATTCTAAATCACAAACAAATCATTTAGACTTGTTTTGTGAACTGAATCAACTGATTCATTGAAAAGATCTGACTCAAAACAACTATTTGTTCCTGAATCAGATGTGCTAACCAGGGTGTAAGATTAAATAATTATTCATTAAATAGCTACTTAAATGTGTTTTTTTTTTTATCCTCACACAAATCTATCGTATTGAAAAGAGTTACCAGAATATTATTTAAAAATACATTTGTTGTATGAATATGAATTTCTTTTTTGGGTGCCTTGATATATTTTTCTTTTAGTGTAGATGAACAAATATTGTGAGTTTCATCCTGTCTTGTTTGGATAAATCCAATCTGATTCGGTGACTCTTCACGTCACATCTGGATTGTCTGCTTTGTTGTAATCGTTTCCCAAAGCTTCAAAAGTTCTCATGGTTGACCTGCAGCTCTCGTTGTCTGTGTCACGTTACCGTCACGTGTTCAGAGGAGTGCTTTAGACTGTTGGTTGTGTGTTTTGGCTGGTGTGTGGTGTGTTATGCTGTCTCGATGACTCCAGATGACCCAAACCTTCCGTCAATAGTGCTCTGAAATAGGACGGTGTGATTTTAATGAGTCACCTTTCTCCTGCGGTTCAGCTTTTACTGGGACACCACGTTCCCCCGTGTGACGCCACATCAGTAACTTTCCGTCATGGAAGGTGTTTTCCTTCCCAATCAAATAGAAGATAAACAACTTCCAACTGTTTTTTAAGGGATGCTAATATTCAGTGAATCATTTGAGACCGCAGTCGCCGGCGGTTTATTCATGAAGCCCGTTTTAGATCAGCAGAGTTTTGTTTTGATTTGTTTGTGTTTGTTTCAGACTGAGTGAGAAACAGAAATGGTGAAATGTTATTAAATATGCTAATGAAAGCCAGGAGATGCAGATAGGGCTGAACGTGTGTGTGTGTGTATTACTGAGCTCTCGCTCTCTGTAAATTAGGGACTACATTAGATAAATCATGTTGGAGACATCCTTGCAAGTAAAAATTATGAATAAAGTATTTTTTTTTTAATTATTCTTAAAATAATAAACATTATGGGTTGGTTGGTACGGAAGAGAATTAGGGCCAAGCAATAATAAAAAAATAAAACCATCTCGAGATTAAAGTTGTTAAATTACGAGAAAAAGTCTAAATAAAATGTTGAGAATAAACTCATTAAATTACGAGAAAAAAGTAATTAAATTTTGAGAAAAAAGTCTAGATAAAATGTTGAGAATAAAGTCGTTAAATTTCGAGAAAAAAGTCGAGATAAAATGTTTAGAAAAAAGTCGTTAAATTACGAGAAAAAACTTGTTAAATTTAGAAAAAAAAAGTTGAGATAAAATGTTGAGAATAAAGTCGTTAAATTACGAGAAAAAAGTTGAGAAAAATGTTGAGGAAAAAGTAATTAAATTGAGAACAAATTTGTATTTTAACAAATTTGTTCTCGTAATTTAATGAGTTTATTCTCAACATTTTACCGACTTTTCTTGAAATTTAACGACTTTTTTTCTCATAATTTAATGACTTTATTCTCAATTTTATCTCGACTTTTTTTCTTGAAATTTAATGACATTTTTCTCATATTTTAACAAATTTGTTCTCGTAATTTAACAACTTTTTTTCTCATAATTTAAATAATTTAATGACTTTTTTCTCTAAATTTAACATTTTTCCCATAATTTAACAAATTTGTTCTCGTAATTTAACGACTTTTTTCTCATAATTTAATGACTTTATTCTCAACATTTTATAGACTTTTTTTCTTGAAATTTAACGAGTTTTTTGTCATAATTTAATGACTGTATTCTCAACATTTTATCTAGACTTTTTTCTCGAAATTTAACGACATTTTCCCATAATTTAACGAATTTGTTCTCGTAATTTAACGACTTTTTTCTCATAATTTAATGACTTTATTCTTGAAATTTAACAACTTTAATCTCGAGATGGCTTTATTTTTTTTATTATTGCTTGGCCCTAATCCTCTTCCGTAGGTTGGTTTGTTTGATATAATCAAAGTTTTTATAGTTAACTAAAACTATTAAAAGCATTTCTCTTTATTTGAAATAAAGCTGAAATAAAATATAAATATTAGTTGAAAATAATAGAAGATTAGAAATGTTGACTTGGCAATAAACTGAAGCACTAAAATTGTTAACTGGAAATAAATAAAAAACAAACAAACAAAAAACTAAAGCACATAATGAAATAAATATTAAAGTTAAAGCTAATTCAAAACATTAATTATTATATTAATAATCACAATATGTTCTCAGTTTAATAGCAAGGTGAAGTTAACTATTTTTTATTATTAATATAATTAATAATTAACATTTTATTATTGCTGTAATAAATAAAAATACAATCATTGTTAATGGTGTATATATTTATTAATTGATTACATATTTACCTTTTTTTCTACACTCTAAAAAAAATGCTGGGTCAAAAACAACCCAAGTTGGGTTGAAAATGGACAAAACCAGCAATTGGGATAAATGTTTGAACAACCTGCTGGGTAGTTTTATTTAACTCAACTATTGTTTAAAAGTGACTGTAGCTTAAAATGAACCCAAAATATGTTGGAAATTACCAATCAGACACATAATTACTAGAGGCAACAATAATAATGAAATAAATATTAGATAATAACAATAAAAATCAAAAGGTGAACATTTATTAATAAGCAATTTAATCATTTACTAAGCATTAATAAATGTTAATTCCCAACATATTTTTGGTTAATTTAAAGCAAGAAATACAGTAATTTTTAAAACCAGCAGGTTGAGCACACATTTAACCCAACCACTGGGTCAAAACAACCGCTGGGTTTCGGGATTTTTCAGTGTACAAAAAAAATGTATGACATCAATTAATAATTGGTGAAATAAAAATATTTTTTGTAATATAAATAAATCAAAATACAATTCTATGGCCTGAAAGAAATAATTACGCACAGAAGTATTGGCGTGTGTGTAAGTGAATTTTTGTTGTGCACTCTAAAAAATCCTGGGTTGTTTTATCCCATGCTTGTGTCAAATATGCACAAACCCAACTGTTGGTTTAAAATGTTCTTAAATAATTATTTTTAAACCCAACGGTTGGGTTTGTCCATATTTGAGCCAAACATAGGTTGAAACAACCCAACATTTTTAGAGTGTCTTTGGTTATGAATTCATACAGCAGGAGTGTGTGTCGTATGTGGGTATATACAGTAAACGTGTGTGTGTGTGTGTGTGTGTGTGTTCAGGGGAAGATCCATAGAGCTCATTGGACTCTGAATAATGAGGTGCATGGTAAAAGATGGAGGTCATACAGGGATGCTTGCCCTCATTCATCAGAGCTGGCGCGCCTCCACAGAAAGACTCTAAGAAACATTAAAAACTGCTTCCAGGGCCACACACACACACACACACACACACACACACACACACACACACACACACACACACTCTTTTCTTTCTTTCTTTCTCCACAAGCTTGCTTTGTTGCCAAACTTGCAGAGCCAGCAAACTCTATAAGTTGCCCTGTAGGGGCAGTTAAAGGGAAAAAAAATCTATGTGATTTTTATTTATTTTTTTGCTGTTCAAAGTCCAGTTAAGATGTGGTTTACAGTATTGTACATTCTTCTTCCCTGAAGTTATTTCGTCTGTTTTGTTCACCGCCATTTTCTGCGGTCATCATCAGCACTAATCTGAATTCGTGTTCTTTCTCGACGCACAGACCTCTGGGTCTTGTTCTCTGTGTTTTGTAAATGTTGTGAAGGTGTCTACATTTCTGAAGTGTCACAACATCGTAAATCGAATGTAAATCAACATTTTGCAAAGGAGCAGAGTCTTGCTATTGTGAAACATTTTATTTTAGTATTCAGACGGTTTGCTTTCTGTCACATCAGACCCATTTTAGCATTCATATGTTGAATAGATCTGTGTATACTGAAGCAATAAACCACAAAGGGCATAATAACATATACGTGTCAATATCAGTGGTGGACGACGGTAATGAAGAATTTTTATTTTGTTACTGTACTTTTTTAAAAAGTATTTATCCAAGTATTTTTAATTTGGAAACTTTTACTTCAATTAATTCCAAAGCATATCGTACTTTTCACTTCATTACAGTTCATGTTGTTCCACATTGTGCTGAACTGAAGAAATCGTCACCTGAACTCGATTCAACAGCTCACTGATTCACATGATCCGTTCAGAACGATTCTCCAGTGAACGATTCACTTGAGTCTGATGAACGGGAGATTCTCTGAGATTGAGTGTGCGTGCAACTGATGCCGTGAAAAGTAAGTTACTAATGCTGAATTTTAGGATTTTGTATATATATATATATATTTAAAAGAAGTCTCGTGCTCAACAAGGCTGCATTTATTTGATCAAAAATAGTAAAAACTGTAAATATACAGACTTAAAAAAACTTTAAATATATTTTAAAATATACATTTTTCCTCTGAATTTTCAGCATCATTACTCCAGTCTTCAGTGTCACATGATCCTTCAGAAATCATTCTAATATGATTTGCTGCTCAAGAAACATTTTCTTCTTATAAACCAGTGTTGAAAACAGTTGTTGTAAAATGTCTTTATTTCGATCAGTTTAACGTGTCCTTGCTGAATAAAAAAACACATACTGAGCCCAAACTTCTGAATGTCAGTGTACATACATGCATACAGAAACAGACATGGCAAGAAGTAAAGTTCATTAGCTGTTCGGGGCTTGTCAACCAGGTTAAATTTGTTGCTGTCCAAGATCTGCTAGCGTGGACTGGATAATGACCAACTTTGACAGGTTGCAAAAGACTAAACTGGTTTTATCTGGATTTTTCCAGCGGCTAATGAGAGATTTCTTTGTAGTGTTGTTTCACATGGACCTTACTAGTTGACTTGGTGTTAACATCAATCTCTGTGTGGATGTGCACCAGGGTATACATGTTCGTGCATGATAGAGAGCTGCTCCTGCTTTGTCCGCACCCGCGGGATCTCACTTCCCCACATACGTCCAGCACATTTCTGTAAGATTAATGGAACATGCTGGCGAGGCTAATTTGTTGTTAATGGGGTTTACCAAGAACAGATAAACCACTTTTGAAGACATTTTCCTCATCCCTGCTGTCCTGATATAAAATATGGATATCATTCTACTACAGTTACAGTGGGACCTGATTTGCATATCACATGATACATGCAAATGTTTTTGATGTAGTCGGAATAGGATGAATTATTAATGAGGAATCCATGCTATCAGCTTTTTTTAATTCTGTGTTACTCTGTTGATGGTTAAGATGTGCTTTGATCATTTGACGTTCCCATAAGATTTTCATCTTTTTGGCGTTGGCGAGATACTGGCACAGTTTTACATGTCTGATCATTCGTAAGTGAATTTGAGCATGCTGACTTTTCAATAGTAATGTGCTATGAGCAAAAACCTGTTATTCTCCAGCAATGAATAAACAATATTATTACTATAGAAATTAAAAATGATAATTTGCAGTATTTGTGTCTTGTTTTCAGGTAAATGTTATTCAAAACAAGATAAAGTTTTAGCAAAATTGTATAATATACAGTATTTTATCTGCCTTATTTTTCTAAACCAAATTTAGTGTGTTTTGTGTTCAAAACAAAAATATCATGTTTTAAAAATATTTAGAGACACTACCTACATTTAGGAAGATTGGAATCACAGGAATATATTTATAATATACACACTACCATTCAAAAGTTTGGGATTGGTAAGATTTTTAATGTTTTTAAAAGAAGTTTCGTCTGCTCACCAAGGGTGCATTTATATAATTAAAAATACAGTAAAAACAGTAATATTGTGAAATATTATTACAATTTAAAATAACTTTTTTCTATTTGAAAATATTTGAAAATGTAATTTATATCCTGTGATCAAAGCTGAATTTTCAGCATCATTACTCCAGTCTTCAGTGTCACATGATCCTTCAGAAATCATTCTAATATGATGATCTGCTGCTCAAGAAACATTTAATGTGTACAATTGTACAAAATATTTGTGTACAATATTTTTTTCCAGGATTATTTGATGAATAGAAAGTTCAAAAGAACAGCATTTATCTGAAATCTAATCTTTTGTAACATTATAAATGTCTTTACTGCCACTTTTGATTGATTTAATGCATCCTTGCTGAATAAAAGTATTCATTTCTTTAATTTCTTTAAAAAAAAATACAAATAAAAATTCTTACTGACCCCAAACTTTTGAACGGTAGTGTATAATGCTACAGAAGCTTTGTATTTCAGATAAATGCTGTTCTTTTGAACTTTCTATTTTCTAAAAAAGTACACAACTGTTTTCAACATTGATAATAATCATAAATGTTTCTTGAGCAGCAAATCAGCATATTAGAATGATTTCTGAAGGATCATGTGACACTGAAGACTGGAGTAATGATGCTGAAAATTCAGCTTTGATCACAGGAATAAATGACAATTTATATTATATTACAATAGAAAACAGTTATTTTAAATTGTAATAATATTTCACAATATTACTGTTAAAAAATATTAAAAAGTGTATTTTTAATCAAATAAATGCAACCATAAAAATTCTATTCTAAAACATTAAAAAAATTAACAATTTTAATGTAAACTTTCATTTAATTTGTAATGAGAAAAAAGTATTATTATTATTATTATTATTACCAGTATGGCTTTGTTTTTTCTTGTTTTTTTTTGTTTTGTTTTGTTTTTTTAAATGTATGTCATTACACATCAAACAGTCAGGATGTTTGTAGCCTGGATGAAAATATAATTTGGATGATAATATAAAAGTAATTTTATGGATGACCTGTGAACGCAAGAATTAGCCAGATATCTTTTTGGTTTAACTTGAGTTTCTCCATAGTGCATTACAAGGCCGTTACCATGTCTTGAACATTGGGGGTGACCAAAGGTGTTTTTTTTTTTGTTTTTTGTTTTTTGGTATTTTTATTCAAAGAAATTAAATAATTAAAGGATTAAAATGGATTTAAGGGAATAAAGAAGAAATAAGAACAGTAAAAGAAGTTCCAAGTCCATTCTTCGCAAATAATATTTTATTTAAAAATATGCACACGTTCACTCTTGTTTGTATGTCAGAAATGTAAAAAACATCTTGTCTCGTCAGGTAATTGATGGCATATTTTCAATTCAAAATGGAGAAATTCCATAAAAAAGTTGAGTAGTTTGCATCACTGTGTTATTGTGGGTCGTTAAACACATCCATCCTAAAACAGTTGTCATATATTTAATGTTTAGCTACTTAAATCTTACCACGCACATACTCTTTCACTGTAAAAACTAAAATGTTGCATTGGAATTCACACTTTAAGATTAAGTCCCGCCTTCTTTGATCTGATTGGCTGTCATTTTGACATTAACGAGCGCTGTTAGAGCGCTGAGGCAGACCAGCCTATTTTATATATATATATATATATATATATATATATATAAATATAAATATTTTATATTTTGTTGTTCCTCTACAGTTCTCATCTAGAGAAGAGCCTGCAGATGCTGATGGACCGCGTGGACGACATGAGTCAGGACATCGTCAAGTACAACAACCACTGCCGCAGTCTCAGCAAACAGCAGCAACAGAAACATCAGGTGATCCATCAAACGCAGACACCTGTCTTCTCATGTAGAGATTTCACCGTTTGTGTCATGATGCCTCAAATCAAGCTGCTGCTGAGAAAAGTGTGCTCGTACTTTAATGCAGTGTTGTTTTAGTTTTGAATTAGCTTTTATTTTAAATTTTTTATTTATATATATATATAATATATAATATATACACATTTTATGTTTATTTTTAGTTAATGGTAATAACCCTGCTTTCAAGTGATGGGGTTTTCAGCTGCCAGACTGAAGAATTGGGATAAAAAGAGGAACAGAGACACGGGAGCGTGCTGTGACGAGTGTGACGCTGATACACCGCTCACTTTTAAATGCTTTGATGTTCTGGTTGGATGAGAGCCATCATAAGCATGTAAACGCTAGTTACCGTTAATGGTAGCTTTACTATCCTGATGTCTGCTGGTGGGAAAACAGGTTGTCACCACAAAGATCACAATAAGGGGCTTAGGCTGAATGAGCGGCTGATGAGGCTTGATGTTTCACTCTTGATGTTATTCTCTGGAAGATATAATTATATCACAGTCGTAATTGATGAAACTGTGCAACTCAAACCCAGGAATTAGCTCTGAGGCTATAATCAAAGCTTTGTTTGAGAGACACAGGGCCGTACTTTGGAGGATTGTTTGCAGTTTTAGCAATTAAAGATTTTTACTCTTAAATCAGTGCTTATTTGTTAATATGCACTATAAAGGGTGTTTCTCATGAAAACTGTCAAGAAATGTTTGGATCATATTTCACCCCAAAAATACAAAAATAAGAAATGTTATTTTTACATAAAGAAATCTAAGAATACTTGCATTGTGACATTAAACACATTTCCCCCCATTTACACCAATGAATAAATACATACACAAAATTAAAGGTCCCATAGAACTTTTTTTTAAAAGATGTAATATAAGTCTAAGGTGTCCCCTGAATGTGTCTGTGAAGTTTCAGCTCAAAATACCCCATAGATTCTTTTAAATTAATTTTTTTAACTGCCTATTTTGGGGCATCATAATAAATGAGCCGATTCAGGGCTACTGGCCCTTTAATTCTCCTGCTCCACGCCCACGGAGCTCACGCTTGCCTAGAACAGTGCATAAACAAAGTTTACACAGCTAATATAACCCTCAAATGGATCTTTACAAATTGTTCGGCATGCATGCGTCGGATTATGTGAGTATAGTATACTGTTATATTGCTTACATTTGATTCTGAATGAGTTTGAGGCTGTGCTCTGTGGCTAATGGGTAATGCTACACTGTTGGAGAGATTTTTAAAGAATAAAGTTATGTTTATGAATTATACAGACTGCAAGTGTTTAAAAAAGAAAATAGCGACGGCTCTTGTCTCCGTGAATACAGTAAGAAACAATGGTAACTTTAACCACATTTAACAGTACATTAGCAACATGCTAATGAAACTTTTAGAAAGACAATTTACAAATATCACTAAAAATATCATGATATCATGGATCATGTCAGTTATTATTGCTCCATCTGCCATTTTTTGCTATTGTTCTTGCTTGCTTACCTAGTCTGATGATTCAGCTGTGCACAGATCCAGACGTTAATACTGGCTGCCCTTGTCTAATGCCTTGAACATGGGCTGGCATATGCAAATATTGGGGTCATACATATTAATGATCCTGACTGTTACGCAACAGTCGGTGTTATGTTGAGATTCACCTGTTCTTCAGAGGTCTTTTAAACAAATGAGATTTATATAAGAAGGAGGAAACAATGGGGTTTGAGACTCACTGTATGTCTTTTCCATGTACTGAACTCTTGTTATTCAACTATGCCGAGGTAAATTCAATTTTTCATTCGAGGGCACCTTTAATTTTATACAAATTTAATATAAATATAAAATTAAATATTTCGAATATTTAATAATAATAAAAAATTATGCTGAATTAACGTTTATCACTTGAAAACAGATTTTTTTCTGTATTCATTGATGAATTAGAAAGTTCAAAAGAACATCATTTATTTGAAATAGAAATATTTTGTAACATTGTAAATGTCTTTACTGTCATTTTTGATCAATTTAATGCATCCATGCTGAATTGAAGTATTCATTTATTTTAAATAAAAAAATAAAAAATCTGATAGACCCAAAGTTGTAATTTTGTAAAGTATTTAAAGGGGTCATGAACTGCATTGTTTTATTGTTTACTAATGTTTCCTAGAGTGCACTTATAATGTTAGTATGTTTTTAACATCAAAAAAGGTCATATTTTAGAAATAAGGAATTTTCCTACTCTTATTTTATTTGAACGCTCTGTTTTAAGGGGCGTGTCTGCTGTGAGACTTCAGTGTAAACGCCCACTGCTGTGATTGGCTGACATCTTTGCATATAAAATAGCTCAGTATTACTCTCTCAAAAACTTTTAGCACATTTTTACTATTAGAGCTCTCAAGGTTAACTACTTGTGAAAAGCATTATATTTAGATTGTGGAATGAAAGGTTGCAGTGATGAACATGTAGTTGATCACAGACATGTTGTTGAGCTCATGAAAGCAGAGATCTCGTCATTGAAACTCAATTTCTGCACACTAACGAATGCTTTCATCATTACTAACAATGCAAATGTGATGTAACTAAGAGATTTGTTGAATAAAACGAGTTTTGGTCACTAATAAACTCGCACTGTTTGATTGACAGCTCCAGCGATTGTAAAGGGAGCGTTCTTTGATCGTTTTCTATATATAATTTAATCACAATTTAAATAACAGATTATTTTCATCCTACTAAGAGAAACAAGGTGAAGTTGAGCGTTTAGTCACTGGTTTGATTTACTGACACACAGACAAAGATCATGTGACTGTACATGAATCATTAATATCAGATCAGGCATTAGAATGAACACAGTTACTGACATGTTGTTGCATTACTGTCGAGTTCATATCGTAAAAGTCTGTTTGCCCCGAAATGCGATTGATTTACTAAAGAATCCACAGTGAAATGCATTGAATACAAATAATAAAGCTCAACTGAGACCAAATAACCATATTCCTGCATTAGGATGCTTTGAAAGGTAATGTTATTTTAGTCCTGTATCGCTCTTCTCATCTCACTAACACACCAGTGGGCGGAGCTAACGCTGTAATGATGAAGTAGGCGTTGATTTCTTCTGCGGAGGCGGGGTTTCACCATAGATAGGCACATTCCGGGACGAGACAATAAAAGCTTTTATTGGACTAACAAGGAAGTTTTCAGTTCTGAAACTTACAGGATTTTCTTATAGTAAGATGATCTCTTATATATCAAAAGCTCAAAGAAAAGTTGATTTCTCAATTCATGACCTCTTTAAGCTGATTTTAATTAACAAAATAAACTAACAAAACCTCGTAATGGTCCTAAAAATAGTTTCTATACATGCAAAGTGATATCATTTCTTGACTTTTAATGTGAAACATAAAGTTCACCCAAGTTTAGGCTTGTCAAGGCTGCAAATTTTCCTATTTAAGCGAGAGTGTCTGGGATTTTTGTGCCAAGGCAATCACTAGCATCGTTCAGAATCGGCCCGACTGACTCTATAAAGTCAGTGAAGTTAGAAGAGATTTATTGGGTGGCTGTGTATCAAGGTCTGAATGAGACGGTAATGGCCTCGCTCTGCGCTGGACTCTGAACTTCCTGATTGATTGAAGTACATGTGACCTCCCAAATTCCTCTGAAACTGTAGTGACACAGCGATTCTCTCTTTATTTACTCATTTCTTTGATCAAATCTAATCATCTTCACCTGCTGTTAAATACACCATCAGTCTTCTCTTTCGTCCTCCTCTTCCGGCCTGTCATGGCCATCTTTAGAAGCTTTAATTCAGAGGTTAAAGTTCAGAATAACCGTGTGCTCTTCATCCCTGTGCTGCAGTACGTTCAGAGGCGTCAGCAGGAGAACGCGCAGAGACAGAGCCGAGGGGAGCCTCCGCTTCCTGAGGAAGACCTGAGCAAGATGTTCAAGCCTCCTCAGCCGCCTCCACGCATGGACACCTTGCTCATCGCCAGTATGTGATCCTTCCTGCACTCACTTTCATTCATATTCATATTTTAAAATAATAGTTAATATATTTTTACACGAAATATACTAAACTAAAATAGTTAAAAAATTATTATTATATATGGTATATTGTGTTATTTTATTATTTTTATTATTTATTATTTTCTTTTCTTTTTTTTTGGTAATTTCATTATGTGCTTTTTGTCTGTTAATATTGTGTGGGTTTAAACTATTTAGGTTTAATTTATATTTATTTCCATTTTAGTTTTAGGTAATGATAATATAATATAAATAATAATTAATATATTTTAAATATTTTTATGTGAAATATAATTTCAATTAAAATAGTGACAAATAAAATAACCTTGGAAAAATAAAAATACAATAAAATCAATTAATCAATTAGAGTAATCAATTAAAATATATATATTTTTTAAAAATAGAATTAATTTGTTATTATTATTATTATTACTATATTATATGGTGTATAGTGTTATTTTAGTTTTATTATAGTTGTATTATTATTTTGAATAAGCTTTTATTTTTATATTTTAGTTTTAATGTTAATACTATTTCATTTTTTTTGTAATTTCTTTATGTGCTTTTTATCTGTTAATGTTGCGTAGGTTTAAAATATAAAAGTTTAATTTATATTTCCATTTTAGTTTTAGGTAATAATATTATATAAATAATAATAAATATATTTAAGTATTTTTATGTGAAATATAATTTCAATTAAAATAGTGAAAAATAAAAGAACCTGGGAAAAATTAAAATACAATATTTTAATAAATTAAAAAAAAATGTTTAAAAAATATATATTTAATTTATTATTATTGTATATGGTGTATAGTGTTATGTTAGTTTCATTATAGTTTTATTAATATTTTGAATTAGCTTTTATTTTTATATTTTACTTTTAATGTTAATTTTAATTATTTTTTTAGTAATTTCATTATGTGCTTTTTGTCATTTTATTATTATTATTATTTTTTTTTTTAAATATTGCTTAGGTTTAAAATATTTAGGTTTAATTTATTAATTTAATTTATAGTTTTAGGTAATTTTAGTTTTCATTTAATTCCAATTAAAA
>NC_090235.1:17815990-17985990 GCF_024489055.1 Chanodichthys erythropterus
ATAAGTATATGTACACCAATAATAATAATAATATGATAATAAATATGCGATTATAAATATATATAAATATGTTTTTCTTTTTATAAATATGATAAATATTAAATACATTATTCAAATAAATTCTATAATATATACAAAATAATAAAACCATATCCCAGCTTAATTGGAGCCAGCTGTAACATTTACCATCAAGATATGAGATATATGCACCATGGCATCAAGTCAGAGTGTTTGTGGAGTAATGTCTTGGTCTATGGCTGGATGAAACGCTCGTAGGTGTGAGGAGGGAGCAGCTCATCTCTCACGATCTCTTAAGGTCTTTTAAAATCTAAACTCCTCAGTGGCGCGAGCAGCAGCTCTGCCGAGCGGAAAGCCAATCACCGAGAGCTCCGCGGCAGCCGTCAGTACATGATGGAGAACATTAACTGAGGCTCTTCACGCCAGTTTCTCTCTACCTTCTTCAGCTCTCTTCATCTCGCTTTGTGATTTCTCACTCTTCTCACTGTGTTTATTTTAATCTTTCTAAATGTGATTTCTTTTTTTGTTTCCCCCATCTACTCTTTAGGTCAAATCAACACGTACTGCCAAACCATCAAGGAGTTCACATCTCAGAACCTGGGAAAGCTGTTCATGGCTGAAGCTCTTCAAGGACCAAGCAGTTAGAGTCATGTGATTGGCCAAAAGTCATTTTCTCTGGCTCATTTTAATACATGCAATTGATTGGATGTTTTTATTTTCACATTACCAGACCAAAACCCAAGTATAAGCTTTTAACAGGTGTTTCATTTCCCATCAGATTAGTCATTTTATTTAAGCATGTACAGTATAAAGCATGTTATGTGTATCAGCACGAACCAAACTGCGAACCCGTGTATCTGTCAATAATGTGTGAAAAGGGATTTGGTAATAAATTGGATTGTGTCCACTTTGTGGTTTGAAGTTCTCATTGAAGAGAGAGAAAAGTGTAAATGAGTATGACAGAACTGAAGGATGAGCAGATATTATATTTGAAGCCCTACACTTAAAATACGAAACAAATGTTTACAGTAAAATACCGTTTTAGTAATATACCATAAAAACAATGCATTCTAGGTAATATTTGTCACTTTAAGAAAAGAGGCCTACAGGCTACTTTCTCGAAAACGGCAAATAATATTACCCAGAATGCATTGTAATATACAGAAGTAATATACTGTAAAAAAAAACAATGCACTGAATAATATTTGTCATTTTATCAATTTACCCTGAATGCATCGTTTTTACGGTATGTTACTGTTTCAATGGAAATTAAATTTAACTGTGTACATTTGTTTCTTTTTTTAGACTTGAGCGGAAATGTATTTTATGCCTTTTCTGCTCCTTTTTTTGGGGTTCTTAAAAACTCTTAAATGCAGTTTTATTAAATTTAAGGCCATAAAACATTTACAGTAAATGCTATAAGAATTACAGTCAAGCTCTTAAATTTGAGGACTGAAAACAGGAATTGCAATATGGATGGATTTGCTAATTAAATTTAAGGTGGTGATGATTAATAAATTATGAAATAATTGTGAGATGCATGTTTCAAAGTCACTTTATTTTAAAGGCACTGTTGCTCGCGGGGACATTTTTTCCTTAAAAATGGTTTTAAAAATAGCTTAAAGGCTAAAACGTGAGGTTTATAATTTTTTCTTTTTTTTTTCTCAACCTGTATTTGAAATGTAAATGTATTTTTATATATATATATACAGTCATTTAAGATTTTGCATGTTATCATAGACCCTACTTGCTCATACAATATTCATTTTATCCGTGCAGCTCCTAAAAAAAAAAAAGGTCTTAAAAAGCCTTGAATTTGATTTTAATAACCCAGTTTATGAACAGGAACCAGTAGTATCACCAGGGACTGAAATGTTTTTGCCAGGCAGTGACAGATTTTTCTTTTCCTTAAAATGATTTAGTTATAAAATCACACTCTAATTAAGTTAAATGGGAAAGGAGCAATTTTCGGGATCAAAACAGTCAGGCCTTTTGTGCGGATCACTGTGTTCTTTTAGCAAATATGTATGTGAACAGTTATAATTACAGTACAGTGCTGTAACCCTGTCACTTTACACCAGGAGTCTGGTACCGGACATCCATTTCAGCCCTCCGTTCCCTGTTGTAAAGCGACACTGGGTTTTGCGTGACGTGTGCCGCCCACCTCCATCCACCCACGAGCTCCCCGCTACAGTCATTAGCCTTCACAGAATGTATTTTTAAATTTATTTCCACTTGACTTCAGGTGATTAAAGCAGATAAACCATGACAATAAAACTCTTGAACTCCAGCCGCTCTGATGGATGATTGCAAAGAGTTTGAGTCGTAATTGCAGCGATGAGCTTTTGACACATAACAACGTGCCCAGCCTTTCAAAGAGGAACGTTCGAGCGTACCATTAAACTCCAGCAGCATGAAGAAGAAAAAAATAAAATGCAAAAAAGTTCTATTTTTTAATGTCCTTTTTTACCTCTAGATACATTCCACGTCACCTTCTGCAGATGAATGACAGTAATCACAGTCAGACCTGTACCCTTATAATTAAATACTATATCCTGTCATGATGGAAATCATTCCATTTTATGGAATCAAGAAGGATACAGGTAAAAGATACAGTTAATGATAAATACTAGAAATTATCATCTTTAATAGATCAGTCAGGGGTCTCATGACTGACATCTTTTCAGGTACAGGTATATTTTTAAAAATTAAAGAATACATTTCTATGTTTTCTACCAGAAATGCTAATTTCAGAATTATATATATATACATACAGTACAGTCCAAAAGTTTGGAACCACTAAGATTTTTAATGTTTTTAAAAGAAGTTTCATCTGCTCACCAAGGCTACATTTATTTAATTAAAAATACAGTAAAAAAAAGTAATATTGTGAAATATTATTACAATTTAAAATAACTGTTTTCTATTTAAATATATTTGACAAAGTAATTTATTCCTGTGATCAAAGCTGAATTTTCAGCATCATTACTCCAGTCTTCAGTGTCACATGATCCTTCAGAAATCATTCTAATATGATGATTTGCTGCTCAAGAAACATTTATGATTATTTTCAATGTTGAAAACAGTTGTGTACTTTTTTTTTTTTTTCAGGATTCCTTGATGAATAGAAAGTTCAAAAGAACAGCATTTATCTGAAACACAAAGCTTCTGTAGCATTATACACTACCGTTCAAAAGTTTGGGGTCAGTAAGAATTTTTATTTTTAAATTAAAGAAATGAATACTTTTATTCAGCAAGGATGCATTAAATCAATCAAAAGTGGCAGTAAAGACATTTATAATGTTACAAAAGATTAGATTTCAGATAAACACTGTTCTTTTGAACTTTCTATTCATCAAATAATCCTGAAAAAAATATTGTACACAAATATTTTGTACAATTGTACACATTAAATGTTTCTTGAGCAGCAGATCAGCATATTAGAATGATTTCTGAAGGATCATGTGACACTGAAGACTGGAGTAATGATGCTGAAAATTCAGCTTTGATCACAGGAATAAATTACTTTGTCAAATATATTCAAATAGAAAACAGTTATTTTAAATTGTAATAATATTTCACAATATTACTGTTTTTACTGTATTTTTAATTAAATAAATGTAGCCTTGGTGAGCAGACGAAACTTCTTTTAAAAACATTAAAAATCTTAGTGGTTCCAAACTTTTGGACTGTACTGTATGTATGTATGTATATGTATGTGTGTATATATATATATATATATATATATATATATATATATATATATATATATATATATATATGCTCTTTTGTGCAGAACTACTTCCTTCCGCCACAGATTCAAATCTCAAGTTGACCGTTTGACCAAGACTTTGTTACTAATTCTGAAACGTCACTTTAGAATTAATAACGAAGATTTAACAACGAACGTTGAGTCGCTTCATTGAAACGCATTATATTTTGTACAGTATTATTGAGAGAGCGAGCATTATCTGTGTCTGATATAACATTCATTCTTCAGGTCGATGTCCATAATATTATATCCATTATAAAGATCTGTTTGAATGTCTGCTGAGGAAAGCGATCTTTGTATTTGGTGATTTTAAAACACTGCTTCGAATCTTGACTCTGGCGCTCTGATTCGAAACAAAAGATTCGTAAAGCTTTGAAGCTTCATGAAGCAGTGTTTTGAAATCGGCCATCACTAGATATCATTGTAAAAAAGTTATTTTGTTTTTTTTTTGGTGCTCAATTTTCTCATTGCTTTATAATGTTACGATTGAACTCACATGAATATGTTTTGAGTACCTTTCTGGATCTTGAGAAGTTTAATGGCATTGCTGTCAATGCAGGCCTCACTGAGCCATCAGATTTCATCAAAAATATCTTAATTTGTGTTCTGAAGATGAGTGAAAGTCTTACAGGTGTACATAAGGGCAAGTAATTTTTGGGTGAACTAACCTTTTAAGGGAATTTTCCATAACAGCACTAAAACAACATCCTTTGTTTACAAAAGTCCCTTTCAATTTAAAAGTCTCTTGCGACTGATTCACTCGTAAAGTTTGCCGCCATCTAGTGGCGTATTAATATAACTCAATCCATATTACGCACTAATGGATCCTTTCTCAATACCAAATACAACATATTATTTATGTAAAATATTTATTAAACAACAATATTTAAATTAATAACAATATCCATTATAAATGACAACATAAACACACTTGTACAATTGTACAAAAAGCAGCGCTCTACTACAGGATGCAAGTTAAATATAGCCTTAATATTAAATTATTAAATTTAACATCACGCAATTTGACTTGCTCAGGAACTAATAGATCAATAAGAGCAAAGATTGCCAGTTTTATGTACCCAAAATGAATTATATCTCATGTTTAACCACTATAAAACGGCAGAATATAATAATAGATGAAGCTGTTCTCAGCGGGTACTCGAGCACTGAACGGCCGCTGACGGCCTGGAGCTCGCATCTCCGAAAACATCTAAGCAAACCGTAAAATGGGCGCTATTTTTAAATATGAGTCACATATTTCAAGTCTAAACAACTACATTCTCACCTAAAAACTTTTAAAACTACAGTTCATGGTACATCATTACAGTGGATTTGCTCGGCCGCCATGACAGTCGCTTCAAGTGGAGTGATACAAACGGAACAAAGGTAAGAGTGCTGTTATCATTAGAATATCACATGGCTCTCAGCCAATCAGAGAACCAGAAATAACTTTTGTATACACATATATATATCTTTATGGAATTGATGTGCATCAATTAAGTACCTACCTAGATTTACCCTACTGCATGATTTCAGAACATTTAAAAGCCCGTTGTATCTCCCTGACGGTTAATCTAGAGTTTAGATAACTTGACTCCTCACAGGTGATGAGCTGTGTTTGAATCTGCAATAATGGAGGGATGAATTTCTCCCCAAGGCCTCATTGATCTGTGTGTGTGTGAGCGGGCGGCTCAGAAGACATTGATTTGAGAAGCACTAGTAGCAGGGCTGCTCATTAGGAGCTTTCTTTGAACACTGCCATTGTGTTTGTTTTAGGTTGGTACGCCGGAGGTACTACAGCTTTTGTTCTATTATTGATGAAGTCCCACTTGTTTCCACACTATTCGAGGGCGTTTACTTCACAAGATGGCAGAAGAAGCCAAATTTGATGTTTGTGTTAGTCGCACCTTACGGTAAGAGGCCCGTGCTTCACTTTAACGATTCTTGGCAATTTCCTTGAATAGCCTACACTATGGCGTCCCATTATTACTGTGGTCTTTTGTAAGCGTAAAAGAACAAATTTCATGTTTTTGTTGTGAAAACCGAGATTAAAGAACAAAATTGCAGTTAAAAAAAATTTGTATGCATTAATTACTTTTTTATTGCCAATGTGTGAACCTATGGAAGCCCGTTTCCGACACACAAAAAAAAAAGCCAATAAAAATCAAAAAATTAATTGTGACTTTTTATCTCAGAATTCTGACATTTTAACTCGCAATTGCATATTTATATTTCACAATTGCGCGTTATAAAGTCAGAATTCTGAGATATGAAGTCGCAATTGCGTGATAAAAAGTCAGAATTCTGAGATATAAAGTCGCAATTGCGAATTATAAAGTCAGAATTCTGAGATATAAAGTCGCAATTGCGTGATATAAAGTCAGAATTCTGAGATATAAAGTCGCAATTGCGAATTATAAAGTCAGAATTCTGAGATATAAAGTCGCAATTGCGTGATAAAAAGTCCGAATTCTGAGATATAAAGTTGCAATTGCGTGATATAAAGTCAGAATTCTGAGATATAAAGTCGCAATTGCATGATAAAAAGTCAGAATTCTGAGATATAAAGTTGCAATTGCGTGATAAAAAGTCAGAATTCTGAGATATAAAGTTGCAATTGCATGATAAAAAGTCAGAATTCTGAGATATAAAGTTGCAATTGCATGATAAAAAGTCAGAATTCTGAGATATAAAGTTGCAATTGCGTGATAAAAAGTCAGAATTCTGAGATAAAAAGTCGCAATTGCGTGATAAAAAGTTAGAATTCTGAGATATAAAGTCGCAATTGCGTGATAAAAAGTTAGAATTCTGAGATATAAAGTTGCAATTGCGTGATAAAAAGTTAGAATTCTGAGATATAAAGTTGCAATTGCGTGATAAAAATTCAGAATTCTGAGATATAAAGTCACAATTGCGTGATAAAAAGTTAGAATTCTGAGATATAAAGTTGCAATTGCGTGATAAAAAGTCAGAATTTTGAGATATAAAGTCACAATTGCGTGATAAAAAGTTAGAATTCTGAGATAAAAAGTCGCAATTGCGTGATAAAAAGTCAGAATTCTGAGATATAAAGTCGCAGTTGCGTGATAAAAAGTTAGAATTCTGAGATATAAAGTTGCAATTGCATGATAAAAAGTTAGAATTCTGAGATATAAAGTTGCAATTGCATGATAAAAAGTTAGAATTCTGAGATATAAAGTTGCAATCGCATGATAAAAAGTCAGAATTCTGAGATATAAAGTTGCAATTGCGTGATAAAAAGTTAGAATTCTGAGATAAAAAGTCGCAATTGCGTGATAAAAAGTCAGAATTCTGAGATATAAAGTCGCAGTTGCGTGATAAAAAGTTAGAATTCTGAGATATAAAGTTGCAATTGCATGATAAAAAGTCAGAATTCTGAGATAAAAAGTTGCAATTGTATGATAAAAAGTCAGAATTCTGAGATAAAAAGTTGCAATTGCGTGATAAAAAATCAGAATTCTGAGATAAAAAGTTGCAATTGCGTGATAAAAAGTCGCAATTCTGAGATATAAAGTTGCAATTGCATGATAAAAAGTTAGAATTCTGAGATATAAAGTTGCAATTGCGTGATAAAAAGTCAGAATTCTGAGATATAAAGTCGCAATTGCGTGATAAAAAGTTAGAATTCTGAGATATAAGGTCGCAATTGCGTGATAAAAAGTCAGAATTCTGAGATATAAAGTTGCAATTGCGTGATAAAAAGTCAGAATTCTGAGATATAAAGTCGCAATTGCGTGATAAAAAGTTAGAATTCTGAGATATAAAGTCACAATTGCATGATAAAAAGTCAGAATTCTGAGATATAAAGTTGCAATTGCATGATAAAAAGTTAGAATTCTGAGATATAAAGTTGCAATTGCATGATAAAAAGTTAGAATTCTGAGATATAAAGTTGCAATCGCATGATAAAAAGTCAGAATTCTGAGATATAAAGTTGCAATTGCGTGATAAAAAGTTAGAATTCTGAGATATAAAGTTGCAATTGCGTGATAAAAAGTTAGAATTCTGAGATAAAAAGTCGCAATTGCGTGATAAAAAGTCAGAATTCTGAGATATAAGGTCGCAATTGCGTGATAAAAAGTCAGAATTCTGAGATATAAAGTTGCAATTGCGTGATAAAAAGTCAGAATTCTGAGATATAAGGTCGCAATTGCGTGATAAAAAGTCCGAATTCTGAGATAAAAAGTCGCAATTGCGTGATAAAAAGTCAGAATTCTGAGATATAAAGTCGCAGTTGCGTGATAAAAAGTTAGAATTCTGAGATATAAAGTTGCAATTGCATGATAAAAAGTCAGAATTCTGAGATAAAAAGTTGCAATTGTATGATAAATAGTCAGAATTCTGAGATATAAAGTTGCAATTGCATGATAAAAAGTTAGAATTCTGAGATATAAAGTTGCAATTGCGTGATAAAAAGTCAGAATTCTGAGATATAAAGTCGCAATTGCGTGATAAAAAGTTAGAATTCTGAGATATAAGGTCGCAATTGCGTGATAAAAAGTCAGAATTCTGAGATATAAAGTTGCAATTGCGTGATAAAAAGTCAGAATTCTGAGATAAAAAGTTGCAATTGCGTGATAAAAAGTCGCAATTCTGAGATATAAAGTTGCAATTGCATGATAAAAAGTTAGAATTCTGAGATATAAAGTTGCAATTGCGTGATAAAAAGTCAGAATTTTGAGATATAAAGTCACAATTGCGTGATAAAAAGTCAGAATTCTGAGATATAAAGTTGCAATTGCGTGATAAAAAGTCAGAATTCTGAGATATAAAGTCGCAATTGCGTGATAAAAAGTTAGAATTCTGAGATATAAAGTCACAATTGCATGATAAAAAGTCAGAATTCTGAGATATAAAGTTGCAATTGCATGATAAAAAGTTAGAATTCTGAGATATAAAGTTGCAATTGCATGATAAAAAGTTAGAATTCTGAGATATAAAGTTGCAATCGCATGATAAAAAGTCAGAATTCTGAGATATAAAGTTGCAATTGCGTGATAAAAAGTTAGAATTCTGAGATAAAAAGTCGCAATTGCGTGATAAAAAGTCAGAATTCTGAGATATAAAGTCGCAGTTGCGTGATAAAAAGTTAGAATTCTGAGATATAAAGTTGCAATTGCATGATAAAAAGTCAGAATTCTGAGATAAAAAGTTGCAATTGTATGATAAAAAGTCAGAATTCTGAGATAAAAAGTCAGAATTCTGAGATAAAAAGTTGCAATTGTATGATAAAAAGTCAGAATTCTGAGATAAAAAGTTGCAATTGCGTGATAAAAAATCAGAATTCTGAGATAAAAAGTTGCAATTGCGTGATAAAAAGTCGCAATTCTGAGATATAAAGTTGCAATTGCATGATAAAAAGTTAGAATTCTGAGATATAAAGTTGCAATTGCGTGATAAAAAGTCAGAATTCTGAGATATAAAGTTGCAATTGCGTGATAAAAAGTCAGAATTCTGAGATATAAAGTCGCAATTGCGTGATAAAAAGTTAGAATTCTGAGATATAAGGTCGCAATTGCGTGATAAAAAGTTAGAATTCTGAGATATAAAGTCACAATTGCATGATAAAAAGTCAGAATTCTGAGATATAAAGTTGCAATTGCGTGATAAAAAGTTAGAATTCTGAGATATAAAGTTGCAATTGCATGATAAAAAGTTAGAATTCTGAGATATAAAGTTGCAATCGCATGATAAAAAGTCAGAATTCTGAGATATAAAGTTGCAATTGCGTGATAAAAAGTTAGAATTCTGAGATAAAAAGTCGCAATTGCGTGATAAAAAGTCAGAATTCTGAGATATAAAGTCGCAGTTGCGTGATAAAAAGTTAGAATTCTGAGATATAAAGTTGCAATTGCATGATAAAAAGTCAGAATTCTGAGATAAAAAGTTGCAATTGTATGATAAAAAGTCAGAATTCTGAGATAAAAAGTTGCAATTGCGTGATAAAAAATCAGAATTCTGAGATAAAAAGTTGCAATTGCGTGATAAAAAGTCGCAATTCTGAGATATAAAGTTGCAATTGCATGATAAAAAGTTAGAATTCTGAGATATAAAGTTGCAATTGCGTGATAAAAAGTCAGAATTCTGAGATATAAAGTCGCAATTGCGTGATAAAAAGTTAGAATTCTGAGATATAAGGTCGCAATTGCGTGATAAAAAGTCAGAATTCTGAGATAAAAAGTTGCAATTGCGTGATAAAAAGTCAGAATTCTGAGATAAAAAGTTGCAATTGCGTGATAAAAAGTCGCAATTCTGAGATATAAAGTTGCAATTGCATGATAAAAAGTTAGAATTCTGAGATATAAAGTTGCAATTGCGTGATAAAAAGTCAGAATTCTGAGATATAAAGTCACAATTGCATGATAAAAAGTCAGAATTCTGAGATATAAAGTTGCAATTGCGTGATAAAAAGTTAGAATTCTGAGATAAAAAGTTGCAATTGCATGATAAAAAGTCAGAATTCTGAGATATAAAGTTGCAATTGCGTGATAAAAAGTTAGAATTCTGAGATATAAAGTTGCAATTGCGTGATAAAAAGTTAGAATTCTGAGATATAAAGTTGCAATTGCATGATAAAAAGTTAGAATTCTGAGATATAAAGTTGCAATCGCATGATAAAAAGTCAGAATTCTGAGATATAAAGTTGCAATTGCGTGATAAAAAGTTAGAATTCTGAGATAAAAAGTCGCAATTGCGTGATAAAAAGTCAGAATTCTGAGATATAAAGTCGCAGTTGCGTGATAAAAAGTTAGAATTCTGAGATATAAAGTTGCAATTGCATGATAAAAAGTCAGAATTCTGAGATAAAAAGTTGCAATTGTATGATAAAAAGTCAGAATTCTGAGATAAAAAGTTGCAATTGCGTGATAAAAAATCAGAATTCTGAGATAAAAAGTTGCAATTGCGTGATAAAAAGTCGCAATTCTGAGATATAAAGTTGCAATTGCATGATAAAAAGTTAGAATTCTGAGATATAAAGTTGCAATTGCATGATAAAAAGTTAGAATTCTGAGATATAAAGTTGCAATTGCGTGATAAAAAGTCAGAATTCTGAGATATAAAGTCACAATTGCATGATAAAAAGTCAGAATTCTGAGATATAAAGTTGCAATTGCGTGATAAAAAGTTAGAATTCTGAGATAAAAAGTTGCAATTGCATGATAAAAAGTCAGAATTCTGAGATATAAAGTTGCAATTGCGTGATAAAAAGTTAGAATTCTGAGATATAAAGTTGCAATTGCGTGATAAAAAGTTAGAATTCTGAGATATAAAGTTGCAATTGCATGATAAAAAGTTAGAATTCTGAGATATAAAGTTGCAATCGCATGATAAAAAGTCAGAATTCTGAGATATAAAGTTGCAATTGCGTGATAAAAAGTTAGAATTCTGAGATAAAAAGTCGCAATTGCGTGATAAAAAGTCAGAATTCTGAGATATAAAGTCGCAGTTGCGTGATAAAAAGTTAGAATTCTGAGATATAAAGTTGCAATTGCATGATAAAAAGTCAGAATTCTGAGATAAAAAGTTGCAATTGCGTGATAAAAAGTCAGAATTCTGAGATATAAAGTCGCAATTGCGTGATAAAAAGTTAGAATTCTGAGATATAAGGTCGCAATTGCGTGATAAAAAGTCAGAATTCTGAGATATAAAGTTGCAATTGCAATTGCGTGATAAAAAGTTAGAATTCTGAGATAAAAAGTCGCAATTGCGTGATAAAAAGTCTGAGAATTAAGTTGCAATTGCGTGATAAAAAGTTAGAATTCTGAGATATAAAGTTGCAATTGCATGATAAAAAGTCAGAATTCTGAGATAAAAGTTGCAATTGCATGATAAAAAGTCAGAATTCTGAGATATAAAGTTGCAATTGCATAAAAAGATTCTGAGATATAATTGCGTGATAAAAAGTAGAATTCTGAGATATAAAGTTGCAATTGCGTGATAAAAAGTCAGAATTCTGAGATATAAAGTCGCAAGATAAAAAGTTAGAATTCTGAGATTGCAATTGCGTGATAAAAAGTCAGAATTCTGAGATATAAAGTTGCAATTGCGTGATAAAAAGTCAGAATTCTGAGATATAAAGTTGCAATTGCGTGATAAAAAGTCAGAATTCTGAGATATAAAGTTGCAATTGCATGATAAAAAGTTAGAATTCTGAGATATAAAGTTGCAATTGCGTGATAAAAAAGTCAGAATTCTGAGATATAAAGTTGCAATTGCATGATAAAAAGTTAGAATTCTGAGATATAAAGTTGCAATTGCGTGATAAAAAGTCAGAATTCTGAGATATAAAGTTGCAATTGCGTGATAAAAAGTCAGAATTCTGAGATATAAAGTTGCAATTGCGTGATAAAAAGTTAGAATTCTGAGATATAAAGTTGCAATTGCGTGATAAAAAGTCAGAATTCTGAGATATAAAGTTGCAATTGCGTGATAAAAAGTAAGAATTCTGAGATATAAAGTTGCAATTGATTGATAAAAAGTCAGAATTCTGAGATATAAAGTTGCAATTGCGTGATAAAAATTCAGAATTCTGAGATATAAAGTTGCAATTGCGTGATAAAAAGTCGCAATTCTGAGATATAAAGTTGCAATTGCATGATAAAAAGTTAGAATTCTGAGATATAAAGTTGCAATTGCGTGATAAAAAGTCAGAATTCTGAGATATAAAGTCGCAATTGCGTGATAAAAAGTTAGAATTCTGAGATATAAAGTTGCAATTGATGAGATAAAGATAAAAAGTTAGAATTCTGAGATATAAAGTTGCAATTGCGTGATAAAAATAGATATAAGAATTCTGAGATAAAAGTCGCAATTGCGTGATAAAAAGTCAGAATTCTGAGATATAAAGTCGCAGTTGCGTGATAAAAAGTTAGAATTCTGAGATATAAAGTTGCAATTGTATGATAAAAAGTCAGAATTCTGAGATAAAAAGTTGCAATTGCGTGATAAAAAATCAGAATTCTGAGATAAAAAGTTGCAATTGCGTGATAAAAAGTCGCAATTCTGAGATATAAAGTTGCAATTGCATGATAAAAAGTTAGAATTCTGAGATATAAAGTTGCAATTGCGTGATAAAAAGTCAGAATTCTGAGATATAAAGTCGCAATTGCGTGATAAAAAGTTAGAATTCTGAGATATAAGGTCGCAATTGCGTGATAAAAAGTCAGAATTCTGAGATAAAAAGTTGCAATTGCGTGATAAAAAGTCAGAATTCTGAGATAAAAAGTTGCAATTGCGTGATAAAAAGTCGCAATTCTGAGATATAAAGTTGCAATTGCATGATAAAAAGTTAGAATTCTGAGATATAAAGTTGCAATTGCATGATAAAAAGTTAGAATTCTGAGATATAAAGTTGCAATTGCGTGATAAAAAGTCAGAATTCTGAGATATAAAGTTGCAATTGCGTGATAAAAAGTCAGAATTCTGAGATATAAAGTCGCAATTGCGTGATAAAAAGTTAGAATTCTGAGATATAAGGTCGCAATTGCGTGATAAAAAGTCAGAATTCTGAGATATAAAGTTGCAATTGCGTGATAAAAAGTTAGAATTTTGAGATATAAAGTCACAATTGCGTGATAAAAAGTCAGAATTCTGAGATATAAAGTCGCAATTGCGTGATAAAAAGTTAGAATTCTGAGATATAAAGTCACAATTGCATGATAAAAAGTCAGAATTCTGAGATATAAAGTTGCAATTGCGTGATAAAAAGTTAGAATTCTGAGATAAAAAGTTGCAATTGCATGATAAAAAGTCAGAATTCTGAGATATAAAGTTGCAATTGCGTGATAAAAAGTTAGAATTCTGAGATATAAAGTTGCAATTGCGTGATAAAAAGTTAGAATTCTGAGATATAAAGTTGCAATTGCATGATAAAAAGTTAGAATTCTGAGATATAAAGTTGCAATCGCATGATAAAAAGTCAGAATTCTGAGATATAAAGTTGCAATTGCGTGATAAAAAGTTAGAATTCTGAGATAAAAAGTCGCAATTGCGTGATAAAAAGTCAGAATTCTGAGATATAAAGTCGCAGTTGCGTGATAAAAAGTTAGAATTCTGAGATATAAAGTTGCAATTGCATGATAAAAAGTCAGAATTCTGAGATAAAAAGTTGCAATTGTATGATAAAAAGTCAGAATTCTGAGATAAAAAGTTGCAATTGCGTGATAAAAAATCAGAATTCTGAGATAAAAAGTTGCAATTGCGTGATAAAAAGTCGCAATTCTGAGATATAAAGTTGCAATTGCATGATAAAAAGTTAGAATTCTGAGATATAAAGTTGCAATTGCGTGATAAAAAGTCAGAATTCTGAGATATAAAGTCGCAATTGCGTGATAAAAAGTTAGAATTCTGAGATATAAGGTCGCAATTGCGTGATAAAAAGTCAGAATCAATTGCGTGATAAAAAGTCAGAATTCTGAGATAAAAAGTTGCAATTGCGTGATAAAAAGTCAGAATTCTGAGATAAAAAGTTGCAATTGCGTGATAAAAAGTCGCAATTCTGAGATATAAAGTTGCAATTGCATGATAAAAAGTTAGAATTCTGAGATATAAAGTTGCAATTGCGTGATAAAAAGTCAGAATTCTGAGATATAAAGTCGCAATTGCGTGATAAAAAGTTAGAATTCTGAGATATAATGTCGCAATTGCGTGATAAAAAGTCAGAATTCTGAGATAAAAAGTTGCAATTGCGTGATAAAAAGTCAGAATTCTGAGATAAAAAGTTGCAATTGCATGATAAAAAGTTAGAATTCTGAGATATAAAGTTGCAATTGCGTGATAAAAAGTCAGAATTCTGAGATATAAAGTCACAATTGCATGATAAAAAGTCAGAATTCTGAGATATAAAGTTGCAATTGCGTGATAAAAAGTTAGAATTCTGAGATAAAAAGTTGCAATCGCATGATAAAAAGTCAGAATTCTGAGATATAAAGTTGCAATTGCGTGATAAAAAGTTAGAATTCTGAGATAAAAAGTCGCAATTGCGTGATAAAAAGTCAGAATTCTGAGATATAAAGTCGCAGTTGCGTGATAAAAAGTTAGAATTCTGAGATATAAAGTTGCAATTGCATGATAAAAAGTCAGAATTCTGAGATAAAAAGTTGCAATTGTATGATAAAAAGTCAGAATTCTGAGATAAAAAGTTGCAATTGCGTGATAAAAAATCAGAATTCTGAGATAAAAAGTTGCAATTGCGTGATAAAAAGTCGCAATTCTGAGATATAAAGTTGCAATTGCATGATAAAAAGTTAGAATTCTGAGATATAAAGTTGCAATTGCATGATAAAAAGTTAGAATTCTGAGATATAAAGTTGCAATTGCGTGATAAAAAGTCAGAATTCTGAGATATAAAGTCACAATTGCATGATAAAAAGTCAGAATTCTGAGATATAAAGTTGCAATTGCGTGATAAAAAGTTAGAATTCTGAGATAAAAAGTTGCAATTGCATGATAAAAAGTCAGAATTCTGAGATATAAAGTTGCAATTGCGTGATAAAAAGTTAGAATTCTGAGATATAAAGTTGCAATTGCGTGATAAAAAGTTAGAATTCTGAGATATAAAGTTGCAATTGCATGATAAAAAGTTAGAATTCTGAGATATAAAGTTGCAATCGCATGATAAAAAGTCAGAATTCTGAGATATAAAGTTGCAATTGCGTGATAAAAAGTTAGAATTCTGAGATAAAAAGTCGCAATTGCGTGATAAAAAGTCAGAATTCTGAGATATAAAGTCGCAGTTGCGTGATAAAAAGTTAGAATTCTGAGATATAAAGTTGCAATTGCATGATAAAAAGTCAGAATTCTGAGATAAAAAGTTGCAATTGCGTGATAAAAAGTCAGAATTCTGAGATATAAAGTCGCAATTGCGTGATAAAAAGTTAGAATTCTGAGATATAAGGTCGCAATTGCGTGATAAAAAGTCAGAATTCTGAGATAAAAAGTTGCAATTGCGTGATAAAAAGTCAGAATTCTGAGATAAAAAGTTGCAATTGCGTGATAAAAAGTCGCAATTCTGAGATATAAAGTTGCAATTGCATGATAAAAAGTTAGAATTCTGAGATATAAAGTTGCAATTGCGTGATAAAAAGTCAGAATTCTGAGATATAAAGTCGCAATTGCGTGATAAAAAGTCAGAATTCTGAGATATAAAGTTGCAATTGCGTGATAAAAAGTCAGAATTCTGAGATATAAAGTCGCAATTGCGTGATAAAAAGTTAGAATTCTGAGATATAAAGTCACAATTGCATGATAAAAAGTCAGAATTCTGAGATATAAAGTTGCAATTGCATGATAAAAAGTTAGAATTCTGAGATATAAAGTTGCAATTGCATGATAAAAAGTTAGAATTCTGAGATATAAAGTTGCAATCGCATGATAAAAAGTCAGAATTCTGAGATATAAAGTTGCAATTGCGTGATAAAAAGTTAGAATTCTGAGATAAAAAGTCGCAATTGCGTGATAAAAAGTCAGAATTCTGAGATATAAAGTCGCAGTTGCGTGATAAAAAGTTAGAATTCTGAGATATAAAGTTGCAATTGCGTGATAAAAAGTCAGAATTCTGAGATATAAAGTCGCAATTGCGTGATAAAAAGTTAGAATTCTGAGATATAAGGTCGCAATTGCGTGATAAAAAGTCAGAATTCTGAGATAAAAAGTTGCAATTGCGTGATAAAAAGTCAGAATTCTGAGATAAAAAGTTGCAATTGCGTGATAAAAAGTCGCAATTCTGAGATATAAAGTTGCAATTGCATGATAAAAAGTTAGAATTCTGAGATATAAAGTTGCAATTGCGTGATAAAAAGTCAGAATTCTGAGATATAAAGTTGCAATTGCGTGATAAAAAGTCAGAATTCTGAGATATAAAGTCGCAATTGCGTGATAAAAAGTCAGAATTCTGAGATATAAAGTCGCAGTTGCGTGATAAAAAGTTAGAATTCTGAGATATAAAGTTGCAATTGCATGATAAAAAGTCAGAATTCTGAGATAAAAAGTTGCAATTGTATGATAAAAAGTCAGAATTCTGAGATAAAAAGTTGCAATTGCGTGATAAAAAGTCGCAATTCTGAGATATAAAGTTGCAATTGCATGATAAAAAGTTAGAATTCTGAGATATAAAGTTGCAATTGCGTGATAAAAAGTCAGAATTCTGAGATATAAAGTTGCAATTGCGTGATAAAAAGTCAGAATTCTGAGATATAAAGTCGCAATTGCGTGATAAAAAGTTAGAATTCTGAGATATAAGGTCGCAATTGCGTGATAAAAAGTCAGAATTCTGAGATATAAAGTTGCAATTGCGTGATAAAAAGTTAGAATTTTGAGATATAAAGTCACAATTGCGTGATAAAAAGTCAGAATTCTGAGATATAAAGTCGCAATTGCGTGATAAAAAGTTAGAATTCTGAGATATAAAGTCACAATTGCATGATAAAAAGTCAGAATTCTGAGATATAAAGTTGCAATTGCGTGATAAAAAGTTAGAATTCTGAGATAAAAAGTTGCAATTGCATGATAAAAAGTCAGAATTCTGAGATATAAAGTTGCAATTGCGTGATAAAAAGTTAGAATTCTGAGATATAAAGTTGCAATTGCGTGATAAAAAGTTAGAATTCTGAGATATAAAGTTGCAATTGCATGATAAAAAGTTAGAATTCTGAGATATAAAGTTGCAATCGCATGATAAAAAGTCAGAATTCTGAGATATAAAGTTGCAATTGCGTGATAAAAAGTTAGAATTCTGAGATAAAAAGTCGCAATTGCGTGATAAAAAGTCAGAATTCTGAGATATAAAGTTGCAATTGCATGATAAAAAGTTAGAATTCTGAGATATAAAGTTGCAATTGCGTGATAAAAAGTCAGAATTCTGAGATATAAAGTTGCAATTGCGTGATAAAAAGTCAGAATTCTGAGATATAAAGTCGCAATTGCGTGATAAAAAGTCAGAATTCTGAGATATAAAGTCGCAGTTGCGTGATAAAAAGTTAGAATTCTGAGATATAAAGTTGCAATTGCATGATAAAAAGTCAGAATTCTGAGATAAAAAGTTGCAATTGTATGATAAAAAGTCAGAATTCTGAGATAAAAAGTTGCAATTGCGTGATAAAAAATCAGAATTCTGAGATAAAAAGTTGCAATTGCGTGATAAAAAGTCGCAATTCTGAGATATAAAGTTGCAATTGCATGATAAAAAGTTAGAATTCTGAGATATAAAGTTGCAATTGCGTGATAAAAAGTCAGAATTCTGAGATATAAAGTCGCAATTGCGTGATAAAAAGTTAGAATTCTGAGATATAAGGTCGCAATTGCGTGATAAAAAGTCAGAATTCTGAGATAAAAAGTTGCAATTGCGTGATAAAAAGTCAGAATTCTGAGATAAAAAGTTGCAATTGCGTGATAAAAAGTCGCAATTCTGAGATATAAAGTTGCAATTGCATGATAAAAAGTTAGAATTCTGAGATATAAAGTTGCAATTGCGTGATAAAAAGTCAGAATTCTGAGATATAAAGTTGCAATTGCGTGATAAAAAGTCAGAATTCTGAGATAAAAAGTTGCAATTGCGTGATAAAAAGTCGCAATTCTGAGATATAAAGTTGCAATTGCATGATAAAAAGTTAGAATTCTGAGATATAAAGTTGCAATTGCGTGATAAAAAGTCAGAATTCTGAGATATAAAGTTGCAATTGCGTGATAAAAAGTCAGAATTCTGAGATATAAAGTCGCAATTGCGTGATAAAAAGTTAGAATTCTGAGATATAAGGTCGCAATTGCGTGATAAAAAGTCAGAATTCTGAGATATAAAGTTGCAATTGCATGATAAAAAGTCAGAATTCTGAGATATAAGGTCGCAATTGCGTGATAAAAAGTCAGAATTCTGAGATATAAAGTCGCAGTTGCGTGATAAAAAGTTAGAATTCTGAGATATAAAGTTGCAATTGCATGATAAAAAGTCAGAATTCTGAGATAAAAAGTTGCAATTGTATGATAAAAAGTCAGAATTCTGAGATAAAAAGTTGCAATTGCGTGATAAAAAATCAGAATTCTGAGATAAAAAGTTGCAATTGCGTGATAAAAAGTCGCAATTCTGAGATATAAAGTTGCAATTGCATGATAAAAAGTTAGAATTCTGAGATATAAAGTTGCAATTGCATGATAAAAAGTTAGAATTCTGAGATATAAAGTTGCAATTGCGTGATAAAAAGTCAGAATTCTGAGATATAAAGTCACAATTGCATGATAAAAAGTCAGAATTCTGAGATATAAAGTTGCAATTGCGTGATAAAAAGTTAGAATTCTGAGATAAAAAGTTGCAATTGCATGATAAAAAGTCAGAATTCTGAGATATAAAGTTGCAATTGCGTGATAAAAAGTTAGAATTCTGAGATATAAAGTTGCAATTGCGTGATAAAAAGTTAGAATTCTGAGATATAAAGTTGCAATTGCATGATAAAAAGTTAGAATTCTGAGATATAAAGTTGCAATCGCATGATAAAAAGTCAGAATTCTGAGATATAAAGTTGCAATTGCGTGATAAAAAGTTAGAATTCTGAGATAAAAAGTCGCAATTGCGTGATAAAAAGTCAGAATTCTGAGATATAAAGTCGCAGTTGCGTGATAAAAAGTTAGAATTCTGAGATATAAAGTTGCAATTGCATGATAAAAAGTCAGAATTCTGAGATAAAAAGTTGCAATTGCGTGATAAAAAGTCAGAATTCTGAGATATAAAGTCGCAATTGCGTGATAAAAAGTTAGAATTCTGAGATATAAGGTCGCAATTGCGTGATAAAAAGTCAGAATTCTGAGATAAAAAGTTGCAATTGCGTGATAAAAAGTCAGAATTCTGAGATAAAAAGTTGCAATTGCGTGATAAAAAGTCGCAATTCTGAGATATAAAGTTGCAATTGCATGATAAAAAGTTAGAATTCTGAGATATAAAGTTGCAATTGCGTGATAAAAAGTCAGAATTCTGAGATATAAAGTCGCAATTGCGTGATAAAAAGTCAGAATTCTGAGATATAAAGTTGCAATTGCGTGATAAAAAGTCAGAATTCTGAGATATAAAGTCGCAATTGCGTGATAAAAAGTTAGAATTCTGAGATATAAAGTCACAATTGCATGATAAAAAGTCAGAATTCTGAGATATAAAGTTGCAATTGCATGATAAAAAGTTAGAATTCTGAGATATAAAGTTGCAATTGCATGATAAAAAGTTAGAATTCTGAGATATAAAGTTGCAATCGCATGATAAAAAGTCAGAATTCTGAGATATAAAGTTGCAATTGCGTGATAAAAAGTTAGAATTCTGAGATAAAAAGTCGCAATTGCGTGATAAAAAGTCAGAATTCTGAGATATAAAGTCGCAGTTGCGTGATAAAAAGTTAGAATTCTGAGATATAAAGTTGCAATTGCGTGATAAAAAGTCAGAATTCTGAGATATAAAGTCGCAATTGCGTGATAAAAAGTTAGAATTCTGAGATATAAGGTCGCAATTGCGTGATAAAAAGTCAGAATTCTGAGATAAAAAGTTGCAATTGCGTGATAAAAAGTCAGAATTCTGAGATAAAAAGTTGCAATTGCGTGATAAAAAGTCGCAATTCTGAGATATAAAGTTGCAATTGCATGATAAAAAGTTAGAATTCTGAGATATAAAGTTGCAATTGCGTGATAAAAAGTCAGAATTCTGAGATATAAAGTTGCAATTGCGTGATAAAAAGTCAGAATTCTGAGATATAAAGTCGCAATTGCGTGATAAAAAGTCAGAATTCTGAGATATAAAGTCGCAGTTGCGTGATAAAAAGTTAGAATTCTGAGATATAAAGTTGCAATTGCATGATAAAAAGTCAGAATTCTGAGATAAAAAGTTGCAATTGTATGATAAAAAGTCAGAATTCTGAGATAAAAAGTTGCAATTGCGTGATAAAAAGTCGCAATTCTGAGATATAAAGTTGCAATTGCATGATAAAAAGTTAGAATTCTGAGATATAAAGTTGCAATTGCGTGATAAAAAGTCAGAATTCTGAGATATAAAGTTGCAATTGCGTGATAAAAAGTCAGAATTCTGAGATATAAAGTCGCAATTGCGTGATAAAAAGTTAGAATTCTGAGATATAAGGTCGCAATTGCGTGATAAAAAGTCAGAATTCTGAGATATAAAGTTGCAATTGCGTGATAAAAAGTTAGAATTTTGAGATATAAAGTCACAATTGTGTGATAAAAAGTCAGAATTCTGAGATATAAAGTCGCAATTGCGTGATAAAAAGTTAGAATTCTGAGATATAAAGTAACAATTGCGTGATAAAAAGTCAGAATTCTGAGATAAAAAGTTGCAATTGCGTGATAAAAAGTCAGAATTCTGAGATATAAAGTTGCAATTGCATGATAAAAAGTTAGAATTCTGAGATATAAAGTTGCAATTGCGTGATAAAAAGTCAGAATTCTGAGATATAAAGTTGCAATTGCGTGATAAAAAGTCAGAATTCTGAGATATAAAGTCGCAATTGCGTGATAAAAAGTCAGAATTCTGAGATATAAAGTCGCAGTTGCGTGATAAAAAGTTAGAATTCTGAGATATAAAGTTGCAATTGCATGATAAAAAGTCAGAATTCTGAGATAAAAAGTTGCAATTGTATGATAAAAAGTCAGAATTCTGAGATAAAAAGTTGCAATTGCGTGATAAAAAGTCGCAATTCTGAGATATAAAGTTGCAATTGCATGATAAAAAGTTAGAATTCTGAGATATAAAGTTGCAATTGCGTGATAAAAAGTCAGAATTCTGAGATATAAAGTTGCAATTGCGTGATAAAAAGTCAGAATTCTGAGATATAAAGTCGCAATTGCGTGATAAAAAGTTAGAATTCTGAGATATAAGGTCGCAATTGCGTGATAAAAAGTCAGAATTCTGAGATATAAAGTTGCAATTGCGTGATAAAAAGTTAGAATTTTGAGATATAAAGTCACAATTGTGTGATAAAAAGTCAGAATTCTGAGATATAAAGTCGCAATTGCGTGATAAAAAGTTAGAATTCTGAGATATAAAGTCACAATTGCATGATAAAAAGTCAGAATTCTGAGATATAAAGTTGCAATTGCGTGATAAAAAGTTAGAATTCTGAGATAAAAAGTTGCAATTGCATGATAAAAAGTCAGAATTCTGAGATATAAAGTTGCAATTGCGTGATAAAAAGTTAGAATTCTGAGATATAAAGTTGCAATTGCGTGATAAAAAGTTAGAATTCTGAGATATAAAGTTGCAATTGCGTGATAAAAAGTCAGAATTCTGAGATATAAAGTTGCAATTGCGTGATAAACAGTGAGAATTCTGAGATATAAAGTAGCAATTGCGTGATAAAAAGTCAGAATTCTGAGATATAAAGTCGCATTTGCGTGATAAAAAGTTAGAATTCTGAGATATAAAGTTGCAATTGCATGATAAAAAGTCAGAATTCTGAGATAAAAAGTTGCAATTGTATGATAAAAAGTCAGAATTCTGAGATAAAAAGTTGCAAATTGCGTGATAAAAAGTCAGAATTCTGAGATAAAAAGTTGCAATTGCGTGATAAAAAGTCAGAATTCTGAGATAAAAAGTTGCAATTGCATGATAAAAAGTTAGAATTCTGAGATATAAAGTTGCAATTGCGTGATAAAAAGTCAGAATTCTGAGATATAAAGTCGCAATTGCGTGATAAAAAGTTAGAATTCTGAGATATAAGGTCGCAATTGCGTGATAAAAAGTCAGAATTCTGAGATAAAAAGTTGCAATTGCGTGATAAAAAGTCAGAATTCTGAGATAAAAAGTTGCAATTGCGTGATAAAAAGTTAGAATTCTGAGATATAAAGTTGCAATTGCATGATAAAAAGTAAGAATTCTGAGATATAAAGTTGCAATTGCTTGATAAAAAGTCAGAATTCTGAGATAAAAAGTTGCAATTGCGTGATAAAAAGTCAGAATTCTGAGATAAAAAGTTGCAATTGCGTGATAAAAAGTCGCAATTCTGAGATATAAAGTTGCAATTGCATGATAAAAAGTTAGAATTCTGAGATATAAAGTTGCAATTGCGTGATAAAAAGTCAGAATTCTGAGATATAAAGTTGCAATTGCGTGATAAAAAGTCAGAATTCTGAGATATAAAGTCGCAATTGCGTGATAAAAAGTTAGAATTCTGAGATATAAGGTCGCAATTGCGTGATAAAAAGTCAGAATTCTGAGATATAAAGTTGCAATTGCGTGATAAAAAGTCAGAATTCTGAGATAAAAAGTTGCAATTGCGTGATAAAAAGTCAGAATTCTGAGATATAAAGTCGCAATTGCGTGATAAAAAGTTAGAATTCTGAGATATAAAGTTGCAATTGCATGATAAAAAGTCAGAATTCTGAGATAAAAAGTTGCAATTGTATGATAAAAAGTCAGAATTCTGAGATAAAAAGTTGCAATTGCGTGATAAAAAATCAGAATTCTGAGATAAAAAGTTGCAATTGCGTGATAAAAAGTCGCAATTCTGAGATATAAAGTTGCAATTGCATGATAAAAAGTTAGAATTCTGAGATATAAAGTTGCAATTGCATGATAAAAAGTTAGAATTCTGAGATATAAAGTTGCAATTGCGTGATAAAAAGTCAGAATTCTGAGATATAAAGTCACAATTGCATGATAAAAAGTCAGAATTCTGAGATATAAAGTTGCAATTGCGTGATAAAAAGTTAGAATTCTGAGATATAAAGTTGCAATTGCATGATAAAAAGTCAGAATTCTGAGATATAAAGTTGCAATTGCGTGATAAAAAGTTAGAATTCTGAGATATAAAGTTGCAATTGCGTGATAAAAAGTTAGAATTCTGAGATATAAAGTTGCAATTGCATGATAAAAAGTTAGAATTCTGAGATATAAAGTTGCAATTGCTTGATAAAAAGTCAGAATTCTGAGATATAAAGTTGCAATTGCGTGATAAAAAGTTAGAATTCTGAGATATAAGGTCGCAATTGCGTGATAAAAAGTCAGAATTCTGAGATATAAAGTTGCAATTGCGTGATAAAAAGTCACAATTCTGAGATACAAAGTCGCAACTGCATGATAAAAAGTCAGAATTCTGAGATATAAAGTTGCAATTGCGTGATAAAAAGTCAGAATTCTGAGATATAAAGTTGCAATTGCGTGATAAAAAGTTAGAATTCTGAGATAAAAAGTCGCAATTGCGTGATAAAAAGTCAGAATTCTGAGATATAAAGTTGCAATTGCATGATAAAAAGTTAGAATTCTGAGATATAAAGTTGCAATTGCGTGATAAAAAGTCAGAATTCTGAGATATAAAGTTGCAATTGCGTGATAAAAAGTCAGAATTCTGAGATATAAAGTCGCAATTGCGTGATAAAAAGTCAGAATTCTGAGATATAAAGTCGCAGTTGCGTGATAAAAAGTTAGAATTCTGAGATATAAAGTTGCAATTGCATGATAAAAAGTCAGAATTCTGAGATAAAAAGTTGCAATTGTATGATAAAAAGTCAGAATTCTGAGATAAAAAGTTGCAATTGCGTGATAAAAAATCAGAATTCTGAGATAAAAAGTTGCAATTGCGTGATAAAAAGTCGCAATTCTGAGATATAAAGTTGCAATTGCATGATAAAAAGTTAGAATTCTGAGATATAAAGTTGCAATTGCGTGATAAAAAGTCAGAATTCTGAGATATAAAGTCGCAATTGCGTGATAAAAAGTTAGAATTCTGAGATATAAGGTCGCAATTGCGTGATAAAAAGTCAGAATTCTGAGATAAAAAGTTGCAATTGCGTGATAAAAAGTCAGAATTCTGAGATAAAAAGTTGCAATTGCGTGATAAAAAGTCGCAATTCTGAGATATAAAGTTGCAATTGCATGATAAAAAGTTAGAATTCTGAGATATAAAGTTGCAATTGCGTGATAAAAAGTCAGAATTCTGAGATATAAAGTTGCAATTGCGTGATAAAAAGTCAGAATTCTGAGATAAAAAGTTGCAATTGCGTGATAAAAAGTCGCAATTCTGAGATATAAAGTTGCAATTGCATGATAAAAAGTTAGAATTCTGAGATATAAAGTTGCAATTGCGTGATAAAAAGTCAGAATTCTGAGATATAAAGTTGCAATTGCGTGATAAAAAGTCAGAATTCTGAGATATAAAGTCGCAATTGCGTGATAAAAAGTTAGAATTCTGAGATATAAGGTCGCAATTGCGTGATAAAAAGTCAGAATTCTGAGATATAAAGTTGCAATTGCATGATAAAAAGTCAGAATTCTGAGATATAAGGTCGCAATTGCGTGATAAAAAGTCAGAATTCTGAGATATAAAGTCGCAGTTGCGTGATAAAAAGTTAGAATTCTGAGATATAAAGTTGCAATTGCATGATAAAAAGTCAGAATTCTGAGATAAAAAGTTGCAATTGTATGATAAAAAGTCAGAATTCTGAGATAAAAAGTTGCAATTGCGTGATAAAAAATCAGAATTCTGAGATAAAAAGTTGCAATTGCGTGATAAAAAGTCGCAATTCTGAGATATAAAGTTGCAATTGCATGATAAAAAGTTAGAATTCTGAGATATAAAGTTGCAATTGCATGATAAAAAGTTAGAATTCTGAGATATAAAGTTGCAATTGCGTGATAAAAAGTCAGAATTCTGAGATATAAAGTCACAATTGCATGATAAAAAGTCAGAATTCTGAGATATAAAGTTGCAATTGCGTGATAAAAAGTTAGAATTCTGAGATAAAAAGTTGCAATTGCATGATAAAAAGTCAGAATTCTGAGATATAAAGTTGCAATTGCGTGATAAAAAGTTAGAATTCTGAGATATAAAGTTGCAATTGCGTGATAAAAAGTTAGAATTCTGAGATATAAAGTTGCAATTGCATGATAAAAAGTTAGAATTCTGAGATATAAAGTTGCAATCGCATGATAAAAAGTCAGAATTCTGAGATATAAAGTTGCAATTGCGTGATAAAAAGTTAGAATTCTGAGATAAAAAGTCGCAATTGCGTGATAAAAAGTCAGAATTCTGAGATATAAAGTCGCAGTTGCGTGATAAAAAGTTAGAATTCTGAGATATAAAGTTGCAATTGCATGATAAAAAGTCAGAATTCTGAGATAAAAAGTTGCAATTGCGTGATAAAAAGTCAGAATTCTGAGATATAAAGTCGCAATTGCGTGATAAAAAGTTAGAATTCTGAGATATAAGGTCGCAATTGCGTGATAAAAAGTCAGAATTCTGAGATAAAAAGTTGCAATTGCGTGATAAAAAGTCAGAATTCTGAGATAAAAAGTTGCAATTGCGTGATAAAAAGTCGCAATTCTGAGATATAAAGTTGCAATTGCATGATAAAAAGTTAGAATTCTGAGATATAAAGTTGCAATTGCGTGATAAAAAGTCAGAATTCTGAGATATAAAGTCGCAATTGCGTGATAAAAAGTCAGAATTCTGAGATATAAAGTTGCAATTGCGTGATAAAAAGTCAGAATTCTGAGATATAAAGTCGCAATTGCGTGATAAAAAGTTAGAATTCTGAGATATAAAGTCACAATTGCATGATAAAAAGTCAGAATTCTGAGATATAAAGTTGCAATTGCATGATAAAAAGTTAGAATTCTGAGATATAAAGTTGCAATTGCATGATAAAAAGTTAGAATTCTGAGATATAAAGTTGCAATCGCATGATAAAAAGTCAGAATTCTGAGATATAAAGTTGCAATTGCGTGATAAAAAGTTAGAATTCTGAGATAAAAAGTCGCAATTGCGTGATAAAAAGTCAGAATTCTGAGATATAAAGTCGCAGTTGCGTGATAAAAAGTTAGAATTCTGAGATATAAAGTTGCAATTGCGTGATAAAAAGTCAGAATTCTGAGATATAAAGTCGCAATTGCGTGATAAAAAGTTAGAATTCTGAGATATAAGGTCGCAATTGCGTGATAAAAAGTCAGAATTCTGAGATAAAAAGTTGCAATTGCGTGATAAAAAGTCAGAATTCTGAGATAAAAAGTTGCAATTGCGTGATAAAAAGTCGCAATTCTGAGATATAAAGTTGCAATTGCATGATAAAAAGTTAGAATTCTGAGATATAAAGTTGCAATTGCGTGATAAAAAGTCAGAATTCTGAGATATAAAGTTGCAATTGCGTGATAAAAAGTCAGAATTCTGAGATATAAAGTCGCAATTGCGTGATAAAAAGTCAGAATTCTGAGATATAAAGTCGCAGTTGCGTGATAAAAAGTTAGAATTCTGAGATATAAAGTTGCAATTGCATGATAAAAAGTCAGAATTCTGAGATAAAAAGTTGCAATTGTATGATAAAAAGTCAGAATTCTGAGATAAAAAGTTGCAATTGCGTGATAAAAAGTCGCAATTCTGAGATATAAAGTTGCAATTGCATGATAAAAAGTTAGAATTCTGAGATATAAAGTTGCAATTGCGTGATAAAAAGTCAGAATTCTGAGATATAAAGTTGCAATTGCGTGATAAAAAGTCAGAATTCTGAGATATAAAGTCGCAATTGCGTGATAAAAAGTTAGAATTCTGAGATATAAGGTCGCAATTGCGTGATAAAAAGTCAGAATTCTGAGATATAAAGTTGCAATTGCGTGATAAAAAGTTAGAATTTTGAGATATAAAGTCACAATTGTGTGATAAAAAGTCAGAATTCTGAGATATAAAGTCGCAATTGCGTGATAAAAAGTTAGAATTCTGAGATATAAAGTCACAATTGCGTGATAAAAAGTCAGAATTCTGAGATAAAAAGTTGCAATTGCGTGATAAAAAGTCGCAATTCTGAGATATAAAGTTGCAATTGCATGATAAAAAGTTAGAATTCTGAGATATAAAGTTGCAATTGCGTGATAAAAAGTCAGAATTCTGAGATATAAAGTTGCAATTGCGTGATAAAAAGTCAGAATTCTGAGATATAAAGTCGCAATTGCGTGATAAAAAGTCAGAATTCTGAGATATAAAGTCGCAGTTGCGTGATAAAAAGTTAGAATTCTGAGATATAAAGTTGCAATTGCATGATAAAAAGTCAGAATTCTGAGATAAAAAGTTGCAATTGTATGATAAAAAGTCAGAATTCTGAGATAAAAAGTTGCAATTGCGTGATAAAAAGTCGCAATTCTGAGATATAAAGTTGCAATTGCATGATAAAAAGTTAGAATTCTGAGATATAAAGTTGCAATTGCGTGATAAAAAGTCAGAATTCTGAGATATAAAGTTGCAATTGCGTGATAAAAAGTCAGAATTCTGAGATATAAAGTCGCAATTGCGTGATAAAAAGTTAGAATTCTGAGATATAAGGTCGCAATTGCGTGATAAAAAGTCAGAATTCTGAGATATAAAGTTGCAATTGCGTGATAAAAAGTTAGAATTTTGAGATATAAAGTCACAATTGTGTGATAAAAAGTCAGAATTCTGAGATATAAAGTCGCAATTGCGTGATAAAAAGTTAGAATTCTGAGATATAAAGTCACAATTGCATGATAAAAAGTCAGAATTCTGAGATATAAAGTTGCAATTGCGTGATAAAAAGTTAGAATTCTGAGATAAAAAGTTGCAATTGCATGATAAAAAGTCAGAATTCTGAGATATAAAGTTGCAATTGCGTGATAAAAAGTTAGAATTCTGAGATATAAAGTTGCAATTGCGTGATAAAAAGTTAGAATTCTGAGATATAAAGTTGCAATTGCATGATAAAAAGTTAGAATTCTGAGATATAAAGTTGCAATCGCATGATAAAAAGTCAGAATTCTGAGATATAAAGTTGCAATTGCGTGATAAAAAGTTAGAATTCTGAGATAAAAAGTCGCAATTGCGTGATAAAAAGTCAGAATTCTGAGATATAAAGTTGCAATTGCATGATAAAAAGTTAGAATTCTGAGATATAAAGTTGCAATTGCGTGATAAAAAGTCAGAATTCTGAGATATAAAGTTGCAATTGCGTGATAAAAAGTCAGAATTCTGAGATATAAAGTCGCAATTGCGTGATAAAAAGTCAGAATTCTGAGATATAAAGTCGCAGTTGCGTGATAAAAAGTTAGAATTCTGAGATATAAAGTTGCAATTGCATGATAAAAAGTCAGAATTCTGAGATAAAAAGTTGCAATTGTATGATAAAAAGTCAGAATTCTGAGATAAAAAGTTGCAATTGCGTGATAAAAAATCAGAATTCTGAGATAAAAAGTTGCAATTGCGTGATAAAAAGTCGCAATTCTGAGATATAAAGTTGCAATTGCATGATAAAAAGTTAGAATTCTGAGATATAAAGTTGCAATTGCGTGATAAAAAGTCAGAATTCTGAGATATAAAGTCGCAATTGCGTGATAAAAAGTTAGAATTCTGAGATATAAGGTCGCAATTGCGTGATAAAAAGTCAGAATTCTGAGATAAAAAGTTGCAATTGCGTGATAAAAAGTCAGAATTCTGAGATAAAAAGTTGCAATTGCGTGATAAAAAGTCGCAATTCTGAGATATAAAGTTGCAATTGCATGATAAAAAGTTAGAATTCTGAGATATAAAGTTGCAATTGCGTGATAAAAAGTCAGAATTCTGAGATATAAAGTTGCAATTGCGTGATAAAAAGTCAGAATTCTGAGATAAAAAGTTGCAATTGCGTGATAAAAAGTCGCAATTCTGAGATATAAAGTTGCAATTGCATGATAAAAAGTTAGAATTCTGAGATATAAAGTTGCAATTGCGTGATAAAAAGTCAGAATTCTGAGATATAAAGTTGCAATTGCGTGATAAAAAGTCAGAATTCTGAGATATAAAGTCGCAATTGCGTGATAAAAAGTTAGAATTCTGAGATATAAGGTCGCAATTGCGTGATAAAAAGTCAGAATTCTGAGATATAAAGTTGCAATTGCATGATAAAAAGTCAGAATTCTGAGATATAAGGTCGCAATTGCGTGATAAAAAGTTAGAATTCTGAGATATAAGGTCGCAATTGCGTGATAAAAAGTCAGAATTCTGAGATAAAAAGTTGCAATTGCGTGATAAAAAGTCAGAATTCTGAGATAAAAAGTTGCAATTGCGTGATAAAAAGTCGCAATTCTGAGATATAAAGTTGCAATTGCATGATAAAAAGTTAGAATTCTGAGATATAAAGTTGCAATTGCGTGATAAAAAGTCAGAATTCTGAGATATAAAGTTGCAATTGCGTGATAAAAAGTCAGAATTCTGAGATAAAAAGTTGCAATTGCGTGATAAAAAGTCGCAATTCTGAGATATAAAGTTGCAATTGCATGATAAAAAGTTAGAATTCTGAGATATAAAGTTGCAATTGCGTGATAAAAAGTCAGAATTCTGAGATATAAAGTTGCAATTGCGTGATAAAAAGTCAGAATTCTGAGATATAAAGTCGCAATTGCGTGATAAAAAGTTAGAATTCTGAGATATAAGGTCGCAATTGCGTGATAAAAAGTCAGAATTCTGAGATATAAAGTTGCAATTGCATGATAAAAAGTCAGAATTCTGAGATATAAGGTCGCCTTATATCTCAGAATTCTGACTTTTTATCACGCAATTGCGACTTTTAATCTCAGAATTCTGACTTTATATCACGCAATTGCGACTTTATATCTCAGAATTCTGACTTTATAACTCGCAATTGTGAGATATAAGCACACAATTGCGAGTTAAAAAGTCAGAATTCTGAGATAAAAAGTCGCAATTAATCTTTTTTTTTAGTCTTTTTTTAGTCTTTTTTTTTTTTTTAAGTGGCGTTTTTTTTTTTTTTTTCATAGGGAACAGCTTGTTTAAAATAAAAAAAAAAAACTACAAAATGAGACCTTCTTCGACTTCCTAGGTTGTCTATGAAAGGCTGTAGACTGATTTTATGTGAAGGTCTCGGGACGTTTTTGCTGGGAAATTCAAAAGGATGTGATGGTTACACACGCTCTGAGAACCTCTCTTCCGTTCTATGACACACAAAATGAACGAATGCTTATACAATTGACCCTTTGCAAAGACCCGCCACCTTAGTTACAGTTGCTTTGTCCGACAAGCCTTGACGGCATCACGCCACACAGAGGGAAAAATACATTGCGGAGCAAAGAGGACACTGACAACATGTCGACAGACAAGACAGAGCATGTTACTTATGATATTAAACAAAGTCCCAGCTTTCAAATTGTGTAATTTTTCAAGAAATTCGAACAATAAAAATAGTTTTGCAGCTCTTTAATGTGTCGTGACAGATCAATGTAGTGCCTCAGCTCAAGCGGCTCGTGAGCCAATCATCTCTTCCTACTAATTAATATATAGCATCAAATAAACATGAATGAACATCAGAAGGTATGTTGTTTCAAACGTAAATACACACCATTTTTCAAGTTCAAGTCCACCTAGGTTAATCTTCTAACTCCTGACTGCTTTGTCGGACAAAATGGCGGATACGGCGTTATGATTGGTTAGATCGCTTGTCAATCAAACTCCCGGCAAAGGGTCAGTTGTGCAGGATAATGCCAAAAGAGCTTTTCTGTATTGTAATGTCAATGTTTCAAAAGGGATCAATTCAAACTATAGTCTCACATAGACAGATCTATATATTCTACAGTCTCAAATATAGGCTACTTTATAATCAAACAGTGTCATTTTAATGACCTCATCCGTCGACATGATGCTGGTGAATCGCAGAGCTGGTGCAAACATATCCACATGATTTCTGAACTGCTGTTTAGTCATTTTGTTGAGTGTTTATTTTGTTATTGATAGGAAAGTGCGGCACGTTTACATATTCATCTAACCATCGCTCTTAGAAGCGTCTGGATGTTCGTTAACAGTATATCACTGCAAAGGTATTTCCAACTTCTTTTTACCTTGAAAGCAAAGAACGAGTAGGCCTATATCTGGGCCTTAAATCACATTTAGTCTCTTGTGCGTTAAAGGTGCTAAAGAGGATGTTTTGTTTTATACATTTTTGCAATATTACTTGAATCTGTCTATACTAACTGATAAAAGTCAGGTGCACTGAAATATACATCATCTGTGCACGAGGTAGGGCCTTAAAAACATCAGCCAATCGTTTACGCGATTGGCCCTCTGGCTTGTCAATCACTGCCGTGACGCTCCTTGTGAGAGACGAGCGCGGCTGCGCGCTCCAGTAACTTTCCACACTCCACAGGCGCCGCATTCAATGTTTTTGTCAGGAGACAGGAGTAACAACTGCAGATTATGAGTTACCTGCGGTGAGTCCGACATAATGAATCCACTAACACGACACAGCGAATGCCGGTGGTAAACACTCGTTCAATACTCGTGCACAAGTTTTGGGAGGCGTTCCCTCGAAACGAGCTGTGAAGGAGGGGGGGTTGTTCTTACACATGCGCTCATTTCAAAAACTCACTAACAGTCTTTGGTTTCTCAGTCGACGAAAAGATCCTCTGTAGCACCTTTAAGTGTTCACAAGCAATAAGTTGCTGCATGTTGTTCACTTAATGGCCACCGGTGTCGCTAATAACAAGGGTTTCTGAATTCTACATATAGAATTAATAGTAGCAAGTTGTAAACAAATAGTAAACAACAGTCATATTTTTACAATTTTTTTTTTTTTTACATATTTTTACGACATTTATGATCTTTTCCCATTAATTTAAACATTTTTAATTAACATTTTACAAAGTAGAAATGTCCCAGCTTATTTTAGACCTATTTTTAAAAGTCTTTTACTCATTGTTGTGTTGTTTTTGTAAAATTATTACTTTATTACATCATCTTTATTTAATAATTTCCTAAATTTTATTTTGTTCCTATATTTTTGTTTAATCTTTATTGCTAGAAAAATACAATATCAGACAAATTAGGCTTTTTTATATAAAATAATTAAATATATATGTAAACACACACATTATATTATATGGATGTATGTATATGTGTATATGTATGTGTGTGTATATATATATATATATATATATATAAAAGCTTATACTATTTCTTTGGTTATTATTCCACATTTTCTGAAAGTTAAGCACTTCCTTTCACTGATTGTTATTTTTCTTTTTCTTTTTTTTTTTAAAGTTCCTGATCTTATTTTGTAAACAATTTGTGGAAAGTGCCTCTTAGTAAAGGTGAAATTGTCATTGAAGTAGTTTTAAGACATTTTTCTGCTTTTATCCTGTTAATGCTCAGTCCTTGATTCCAAGAAGACTCAAATAATGGTACGTTTTAGGCAAGAGGTCACCAAAAAAAAAAATTATATAAAATTTTTTGAAGAAGCAATGTCAAGATGTTCTTTAAAACCACTATGGTCACTTTGCTTCCTCTTGACGAAACATAGACCCACACAAAACCCACATAAATGCAGGGCTGGCTGCACTCGAACTTGAAGCTCCGATGAAAACTGACCCCTTGAAAAGTTTTGAGAGTAGCTATCCGGTTCCTCCGGTGCAGTTCTTGCCACAATTTTCTTCAAACAGGAAATTCCTACTTTTCCACTGTAATATAAGTTCTGTAATAAGTACCTGTCTGTAGTATACACACTCACCCAGTCTTGATAACTCACACTTTTCCATGATTTTTCCTCCTGCACTTTTTGTCAGAAGCTTCCCTGTATTTTGTTTGGCAAGATGGACTGAATGCTTGAACCGTATTTCTGGCCCACCAGAGGGTCTCGCAGCGGCAGATGGTGAAAAGCATCTGTGATGAAACAGCTGAAATCAGTTTTAAACATTAGCACCTGCTTTTTCAGATAACAAAATCTGAACTCTGACACCAACAAGCCTGTGCAGAAGACCGTTCATGCTAATCACTTAAAACAAACGGCTTCTGGTGAACTGAACCACATCAACATATTTATGAATGTTTATGAATATTGCTTTAATAAAAATGTATATTATACTCCTTAAACACAACTTATGTATGTGTGTGTGTGTGTGTGTATATGTATGTATATATATATATATATCTATATATATATATACATATATATATATATATATATATATATATATATATAACTAAATAACTAATGACATTCTGATGTCAAGGCTGTTGTTTAGAAAATGTTCTTTTTGTCAGGTGTTTCACATTAAGCTAATTTTAAACTTGTTATGTGAATTTAACAAATTACGTGTGCTCGTAAATGTCATTTTCTATTAATTGAGTGCTTGTTATCGGTGAACACCTGTATTTAATAACCCACTATTAAAAGTCCTTATTATTGAGGGCGAAAAGCTCTCAGTAGCCTTGAAAAAGCAGCAGGCTGTGTACGGACTAAGTGAAGTCAGAAATGATGGCGTACGGTAAATAATTGCAAATGCTATTAACCTGAAACCCATTTAAACTTTTACTAATAGTGCGCTCAGTATAAATTGATAGAGCTATAAGCTAAATGGCTTCTAGTCATCGCTGCAGATCTTTCTGCTGTTAAATCACTGGAGCTCATCCTCAACCCTGTTCTTCCTCCCTCATGACTGTCGGTCGGTGACGGATCCGGTCTATCTGTGTCTTCCTCAGTATTTCTGTCTCGTTTTCCAGTAAAAACATCTAAATGTTCTGAAATCAAGATATATTTACTGGAGAAGCAAAATGACTTCAGACATGAATGATTAATGATTCAAAATTAAGTGATTAAATGTTTAAACATGACAAAATGTCTGCCAATGGGGTCTGAAAAATAATCTAATTCTAAGGGAAAACAAGATTACTTTTCTGACAAATTTAAGTTTAAAGTCACTTAATTTTGATACATTTTAAAGAAAATAAGAGATTTAAATCAGAAAGTATCTTGATTTAACCCTTACGCAGTCTTCGTTTGGGAAGTACACTCAGGGTCTTCAGGGTCTCCACAGACCCCAGGCAACAAAATGCAATTTTGTAACAAAATACTTGTTTTTTTAAAAACAAATGTAATTTTACTATGTTTATTAATTTTTTTACTCCATGTTTGTACAGTTTTTGAAGGATTTATCATATTTTTTAAATTTATATAAATAAATAAAAATATAGATATTTTTAAATAGGTTTTTATACAAAAGCAGCTTTTTATGTAAAATTCACTTTATAAAAGACCCACATTTCTAACTTTCATTCATGGGGATAACATGGATAATTTGACATGGTTTAGTGTAAGATTTTTGCCCATCTTTTGGAAAATGCAGTTTTAAAAGTAAAAAAAAAAACTATCACTTTTACCAGTAGATGGCTGCAGAGCTCCACTATATGCTATGTGCTATTTGAATGACTGAAAGACATCTTTTCACAAGTTTTTTTCAGTTGGATTCATATCTAAAAGTTCTGAAATCACAATTATAACAATAAAGGGTACTTTTGTCAAAGTTTAGTATTTTTTGTAATGAAAAAAAAAAAAAAATAGTTTTTCAATATTGTTACATTATGATGAGACACCACTGTGAAAATGGACAAAATTCATCCTCAAAATCAACATTTTGGAACATTTTTTTTTTTTTTTCAGTACAAAAAATGCTAAACTTTGACAAAAAGTAATTTTTATAGTTATAATTGTGATTTCATAACATTTAAATATGAATCCAACAACAACAACAACAACAACAAAAAAAACTTATGAAAAGATGTCTTTCAGTTAGTCAAATAACATAGCAAATAGTGGAGTTCTGCAGCCATCTACTGGTAAAAGTGATTTTTTTTTTACTTCTAAAACTGTATTTTCCAAAAGATGGGCAAAAATCTTACACTAAACCATGTCAAATTATCCACGTTATCCCCATGAATGAAAGTTAGAAATGTGAGTCTTTTATAAAGTGAATTTTACATAAAAAGCTGTTTTTGTAAAAATATTTATTTATTTATTTATATAAATTTAAAAGATACGAGAAATCCTCCCAAAACTGCACAAATATATGATGTAAAAACATTAATAAACAGATTAAAATTACATTTGTTTTTTAAAAAGCAGTTATTTTATAACAAAATTACATTTTATTGCCTGGGGTTTGTGGAGCCCCCGAAGACCCTGAGTGTACCTTTTTTTTTTACACTAACATAAAAACAAGCTATCACTCATAAAATTTTTTTTTTTCTTTGTAGATCTAGAGAGTGTTAACAACGGTACAAAGTTTCATATCATTTGGACCAAGAGAATTTTTTTTTTTATTTGAGCAAACGTTGTTTGGGGTCTAAAAAGACCCCAAAGACCCTATAAGGATTAAGAATGTTTAGATGTTTGTACTCTTAAAGAATGCAAAATAAATCCAACATTTAAACTACAGCAGATAAATCTAAAAATATTTCTTATGGAACAGTATGTTATAAACCGATAGTCATTTGTTTAATGTAATATTTAAAAAGGAAAGTATTTCTGTCAACAAAAAAGGAAAATCTGAGGTAACATCTACATGAATAAGACATTGCATGAAATTAAGTTATGTAAATTGAAGTAATAAAGACCCATGATGATTTAAGCAATGTTTTTTTCTGTCCTTCTTTTCTTTTTTTAAAGAAAAACTTAATTACATTTCTCAAGCAAATTTAGCCATGTATCAATAAACAGCGCCCATTACTCTAAATGTTATAAACATCAATAGTGGTTTTTGAGAATTCTGTAGTACTGGTCAGGTTCAGGGTAACAAGAACTGAAAGGTTTGCTGGTAAAGCCTCGCAGTTATGAGCTCATAGCAGTTGTAATGTAAACACACCTCTGTGAGTTACAGCAGGAAAACACACGGCTGCCGTTCTGTATGATGTGTAGAGATACGTGCCGCACATCTGCAATGGAAATGTGCATTATACAGGGTGACTTTAGGTAAGATTGGCAAAACATTTGTTTATTCTTTGGCGTATGCTTGACTTTCTTGTCTGGAAGTTCAAACCATGTGTGATGCTTTAGTTACGTTCATTTGCATATAACGTGTTGTGTTGGGAGAACGTGTGAGTGTAAGATTTCAGAATAGAAAATTGCAATTATTTTATATTTCAAAAGGGTCCTATAATGCCTCTTTTCACAAGATGTAATATAAGTCTCCAGTATCTCCAGAATGTGTCTGTGAAGTTTCAGCCCACAGATCATTTATTATAGCTTGCCAAATATTTGGGTGTGAGCAAAAACACGCTGTATTTGTGTGTGTCCCTTTAAATGCAAATGAGCTGCTGCTCCCGCCCCCTTTCCAGAAGAGGGCGGAGCTTTAACAGCTCAACAACAACAAAGCTGGAGAATCTCACGCAGACAAAATGACGACGATGTTCAGCCTTACATTGTTCAAACTGTAAACGTGCAGATTAAGGGGCGGTGATATTATAATAAGATCCCCGAATTCAGAGCGGCTCATTTTTTTTCACATTCTTGCAGAGAAAGTTACTGGGTTGTCCTTTTTCACATTTTCTGGATTGGTAGATGCACCAGGGACCCGGTCATAGCACTGAAAAAGTCATATTTTCATTACATGTCCCCTTTTAGAATCATTTACAGATGCAAATGAATAAGATATGCACATTAAAACATTGAAAACGTATAATTTACACAATGAAAACACAGTAAAATATATCTTTCAAAACATTTTTTTCTCTCATACTCACCAAGGATACATTTATTTGATCAAAAATGCAGTAAAAACAGTAATATTGTGAAATATTGTTACCATTTAAATAACTTTTATTTTTATATTTGAAAATGTCATTTATTCCTGTGAATTTTCAGCATCATTACTCCAGTCTTCAGTGTCACATGATCCTTCAGAAATCATTCTAACATGATGATTTGGTGCTCAGTAAACATTTCTGATGTTGAAAACATTTAAAAAGTTCAAAAGTACAGCATTTGTTTTTAAATAATTTAATGCATCCTTGCTGAATGAAAGTATAATTTTCTTTACAAAAAATCTGGCAGTGTAACAAATGTTTTTTTTTTCCCCCCTTGTTGCAATCATGTTTCTCTCTGGTTCTCCCGCTTTTCTAATATTATCTATTTTGTTTTCTTGTTTTACTGTGAAATGACAGCGGCGGCAGCGAACCGTCCCTCATGTTCCCATGCTTTTGAGGAAGGACACTTCTCTAATGGATCCGGAGGATTCTGCGTTGTGAATGGCATTGAGCTGGACCAATGTTAATGCCACCTGACAGGGCTGAGATTAAAGCTGGGCAGAAGGTGGAAGAGCAGGGCCCTGCCTTTAGGACGGGGAAGGATATTGATGACAGCTCTGGAGGTAATGACATAGGGTTTAGTGCAGGTCAGAAGGATCAGCTAATGAAGACTTATGTGTGGAGGAGAGGAAAGCATTACTTCAAATCAATGCCGCCTAAGACCGAGCGCCTGATAACCTTGGTTCAGAATTAGCCGGCGGACCGTAAATTGTGAGCAGAGGCAGTGGAAATGCCTCTGACCTCTCATGCACAACACGCTGCTTATACAGACTCACACACTCGCTCTCTAAGTCCTCTGCAGGCGAAGTGCTGTCGATATTGAAATAAGCCCGAGCAATTTGTTTTAAGAGGATGATACAGGGGAGGATGGAATTAACGAGCCAAGTCTCCTGTGTGTACGTGGATGTGCTTCTGAGCTTCTTTTAAGGGAAAAAAATCTTTATCAATGCATGCGGGTGGTCGACATGAAATTTCAAGCAGCGTCAGCAGTCTCCTGTGGTGTGACATGCTGTAGTTCATTTAAAACTTCTATATGAAAGTCAGTAATTCTCACACTACGGTACCAAGTGAAGTGCAAAAAGCTGAAAGGAGATCAAATGAAAAACTCTATAGACGCTTTACTTTATACTGTATGCTCTGTGGTCTCAAAGTAGGCATGTTTAAATGTATTTATTTCATTGTGCAACATAAAAAATGACAATGAATGTGATTTCAGCGGATGTATTAAGTTATTTCCCCTCAATTACAGAAACAGTTGTCTATTTTTACGAAAATAGTTCCAAACGAAGCCACAGAAGAATCGTTTGAATTATTGATTCATTTGACTCACTGTATTCGTTACTCATTGAATTAGGCTGCGTCCTAAATCGCATACTGAGTTGGTAGATTTCTTTTTAATTTCATTGAATGTGATTTTAGCAGATTTATTAAGTTATTTCCCCTCGAGCTTTTACATCAACAGTTCAATAAAAAAAATTATATTAACTCATTTTCATTGTAGACACAATATTGCCAGTTACTTTGTCTAGTTTTATTCCGCCACTGAAAATAGTTCCAGATGTAGGGTACGTTTGCACAACAACAATGTACTAAAACACAGAAAAGTTCTTTCTTTGCATTTTTCGTGAAAAGGTGGTTGTATTATTCATGCCAGGCCAGTAGATGGCAATGTCACTTTTTAAAGAAACACTTCATGCTTACAGACTGATCATGTAATACGCATGCACATGACATTACCGCTTTCACAAAATCACAGTTCTGTAGTTTACACGTAGATGATAACGGTAACGTTTTTAGAAACGTGCTTTTTGAAATCTGTTTTGAAAGTTTGCATTTTTTTGGCCCCCAAAACGCCGTTTACGTGTAAATGAATGGCCAAAACGCATAAAAATGCTTACGCTTTTCATTTTAAACAGTGTTGTGTAAACAGCCCCACAGCCACAGAAGAATCAACAATGAGTCTTTAAGCAATTAATTATTAAAATTTCTGATTCATTGACTCTTTTTGTTACTCAGTGAATCAGCGTCCTAAATCACGTACTGTTTGAATAGGCAGCCTTCTTCTCTTGAATAAGTACTTTGTGACCGTTAAAAAAACAAAGTTCTATTTAGTATGAAAGTGTGAAAGAAATCAGTACGTACTACATCCGTTGCCATTGTCATGTGACCTACCAGCGTTAGTTGTGTTGCTTCACATCCACTGCCAGGCAACACGTAACCCTTGTTTTTCCAACCTTCTACCCGTGAAAATGGAGTGGCCGTGACTTCCCACCCATGAAATCCCAGTTCCGCGCTCTGACGCCACATAGCCCGCGAAACAACAACGGATGCGGTGTTTATGCAAGTGCATGGTAAAATAACGTAAAATAAAAGGTATAACAGCTTCTCTTGCCTTATGCACCGTTTTTCCTCTTCTGTTTCCTTCAAATAAGCAAGGAGTAAGCACCTTTGGCGATAGAAATAATTGTAAATTTAAATGACTCGCTCATAAGACAGCCGATTGTCGCCACCTACTGGCGTAATGAAGTAAACCTGCAGAAACAGACTAAGGGTCAGATTCAGTCCTTCACAGGGCTTTTAGATTAAGTATTCACATTTTTACCGCCGCTCAGCAAGTGATTTGAAGATCAGGGGCTGTATTACAGAAACTTCCACTTAAATAAATCCACTTGGTTTCGATATTTTATCTAATATTCGTTCCCTCAACATTCCCAGTCCGGCAGACATTATTCATTCACACAGCCACTTTGGACTGTCTCTCAAGACCACAGGTCGTCTGTAGTCTATCAGTATGCGGTGTCAGTCTGCCACAGGTTTGATGGAAGAGAGCAGCGTTTCATCGATAGTGAAGAAAGGTGAATGATCCGGGCCTCACCTTGCCTCCTTTTTAGCACTTCTTTCTTTCTTGCTTTCATCTATTCTGCTGCTTTCTCTCACATGTATGCGCATATAGAATGTCACTCTTCCTTCCATTACTATCTATTTTCTTTTTTTTCAATCACACGCATATTACCATGGAAACTGCAAAACTCTAAGCTCAGAGGGTCTCGGGGTTGTTCAGTGTGAGTGATGTGAAACCAGCCTCCTCACATCTGAATATCCCAAAAACCTGCAAACTATTGATTGCTAGGCGAGAGAGCGGCCCTGTGATCTAATGGGCAAAGGAAACCATGGTTACGCATGTTTAAACGAAATCTTTGTACTCAAGGTTAGAGATACGGCCACAGGGGAGCGATACAGATGGAATATCTGCACAATATGAGAGTTTTTCTCAGGTCAGAACATCACAGCAGAGGAAATTGTAAATTCACACTGACGCCAGGAGGTCCTCTTTGTATTATATATTCAGTTAGAGAGTTAGGAGTGTAATTTGCGGCTCTAGCCTATGCAGTATGGATCAATTTAAGACCATGAACGCCTCTTTTAGATACACATGTATTAGAGTTGCACTAAAGTGACTTGCATACTAATGTGCTCTTTTAACGTTTCAGTGTTGAACTTTTTATAGCAATATTGCTTTCTTAAAGTGGACCTATAATGCCCCTTTCACAAGTTGTAATATAAGTCTCTGGTGTCTCCAGAATGTGTCTGTGAAGTTTCAGCTCCACAGATCATTTATTATAGCTTGTCAAATTTGCCTCTATTTGGGTGTGAGCAAAAACACTCCGTTTTTGTGTGTGTCCCTTTAAATGCAAATGAGCTGCTGCTCCCGCCCCCTTTCCAGAAGGTGGGCGGAGCTTTAACAGCTCAACAACAACAAAGCTGGAGAATCTCACGCAGACAAAATGACGACGGTGTTCAGCCTTACATTGTTCAAACCATTGAGTCGACACTGATGGAGAGACTCAGGAAGAAGTTACAACTTTTAGATGTTTCTGAATGGTTAGTGGATAAATTGATGTAGTTGCTGTGGAGTTGATTCAACTCATCCACTATCGTGTGCCATCAAGTTAATCGTTGAATTGACCCTCTTTTGTGAACTCTTCCTCTTCTCTAAAGCAGCCCAACATGGCCACACCCCCTTGTTGTGTGTTCTCAGGGGCGGGGTTTATGTAAATTTTTGAGTTAGTGATGTCACAAACTCAGGAAGAAGCTCATTGTAGTCCCTACCAGCCGTTTGTTGTAGTCCTTAAACAGCGAATTCTGTGAAAGGAAATATCTCCCTTTGCATTGAACTTTGAGCGTCGTAACTTTGCAGATGTTGTTTATGTTCAAACGGCAACATTACACACTAACTAAAGTTAAAAAAGTGAAATCATAATCAAGAGGACCTACAAAGTGTTGATGTAGTTTTTGAGCTCTACTAGAACAGGTTTTCCTGCTTGAATGTTGATTATGTTCCTCATATTCTCCATTGTTGCAGCTCCTCTCTTCCCAGTCTGTCAGTAACGCTCTGCTTAGTTCCTGTCTCTATGAAGCCCCTCCTTCTGAAAAGCACAATGTGCTCTGATTGGTCGGCTGGAGCAGTGTGTTCTGATTGGTGTTTGGGAAATGTCCCACCCCTTACCATAACCACCAGTTTTAACACACTACTTACTAACTCAAGCAGGCCCCGCCCCTTTATTCTGCATATTAATTATTTAAATGAGGAACATTGTGACATGTTCGTTCCTGGAAGAAAACTACAATGAAGGTGTTTCAGGGAGTTGATATAGAGAATAAAAAAAAAAAATCTCTGACTTCAAATAAAGCAAAATAAAATGAGGTCTTTGACTTTGTGACCCCACACTCTATGCTTATTTGAACTTGATTGTTTTATAAACAATAAAACGTCATCTAAACCTCATCGACAACATAAAATCTTTCAGTAAACAGTGATTGACAGTTCAAGACCACGAGAGGGCGAGACCTCTATGAGGTTATGGTGGCCATAGCAGCATGAAGAATGGCTTTCAGATGAGTTTTCTCCTATAGATTTAAGTTTGAAGCTTTAAGGACACGTCTGAGTCACCAGCCACCTACACGTGCGTTCTTTTCATTATCCGTTTTCCTCTGTTGCCCGCCCTCCCCCCTCTTCGGCTTTGAAGACTTCCTGTTGCAGTGCCGCTTGTCAGTGCTTCCTCATGAATCTGGACTAATTGGATCCTACCCTCATGAAAGGCTGGTGGAGGAGATGTGCGGCATGATGTGATGGAGGGAGGTGGGAGGGACAGACGGATGGCAGAGTGGGCGACCGGAGCAGGAGGGAGTGGGCGTTCGGCATTACGATATACTCCTCTCGAAGTGTGTGAAGTCACTGAACGCAGACATTAACTGAGCGCAGAACATTCTTTGATGCTTGTATCTGACTTGCCTCTAATTTCAATGATAAAAACAAACAAGTGGTGAAGATGAACTTCAAAATCAATGATTTTGAAGGGTTAAATACCGCATTGTACCGAGAAATGTATTTATTTGCATCAATCTAGGTCAGTAAATACCGTTAAAGTATTTCTCATTGTTATTTTGCATTGTTATTTCCGTTAAGTTGTCTTAACAGAAATAGAACATTAGTTTTTGGTTTGTAGAACGTTATTCTAATGTTACTTTAACATTCCTCTAATGTTATTCTAACGTTCCCAGAACGTTCCCTTAACCTCTTTACGCCAATATAATTTCCCTGCTGTATTTCAGTGATCATCCATAATCAGTAAAGAATTGTTGGTTTAACTTTAAAAAGTAAGTTACCTGTTTGCCTTAAAATTGAGTTCATTGAAATTAAAAATTTGAGTTAATACAATGAAGGTGATTGGTTTAATCAAGAGAAACTCAAAATATTATGTTATCTGAACCACATTAATTATTAAAGTTGATTTGACAAAAGAAAAAAATTTGTGATAAATCATGAAAATCATTTTTACTTATTGTTTAATTAATAATTACAAACAGAGAAGGTCATAGCACCAAACAAACGTCTTTAGGTGCACAGATCCAAACGATTAAACGTCATCCAAAAAAGGGCAGATTTATCCCAGTTTTTTGCACTTTTGATGTATATTTTGCTTCTGTATAATACATTGATATGAGATTTTTGGCAGATTTTCTGATTTTTTTCATTCTTAGATTGTTCAATAGAAATAATCCGAGCACATCAACCAAGATTAAATAAGATTTTGTTCATTAATATGTCAAATTTACAGATTTCATTGATTTTTACATTTCTTCAACACCAAATAACAGTGACTTCAACAAAATCTATGCTTTTTAAAATATGAAATTTATTCATAGACATTAAAAAATGAAACAATTATTTGACTTAATGTAGGATATCAGTACTTTTTTTTTTTTTTTTTTTTTTTTTACCACTGAATTACATTATTTGAGTTCAGCTTATTAAGGTTTACAAGTTGCATCCATCATGCACATTCCGAAATTTCTGTATATCCATGTAATTATTGTTAATATGTAATTAATTTTTCCAGGAGGTCATTGCTTCTACCTTCAGTTAAACTGCTAACAGTGATTGTAAATTAATTGCCTAAATTATTACATCTGCATTCTTTAAATTGTAATGTTAACATGCATTCTCTGTAAAGCTGCTTTGAAACGATATGTATCGTGAAAAGCGTTATACAAATAAATGTGAATTGAATTGAATAGTTTTAACGTATTTATAAATCAAATGTGTCTGTGTTCCCATGTCATTCGCTTCCAGTTATTTTATAGCTGTACAAAACCGCTCGTTATGCTGCTTGAAATTGCAGACTGGTATTTCCTACCATATTATTTTAATGCATTGTTGTAATTATAAACAAATAGTATATGCACTTTTTAGTTATTTACCTATAATGAATGACAAATATTCACAGAATTCACAGAAAATAGCTTACTTTCCATGTCGCAAAATAAGGTTACATATGAATGATAATGAGGCATGTGAGCTGTCAGAGAGCCCCAAAGCAGCATTGCACCGGCCCTTTAAAAGCTTGCTTGGCGATCCCGGCTGCTCTGAATTCAGCTTGTGTAGTATTTATCTCTGAAAGCCATATGCATTCAGTGTTACATACAGATTTGTTTCATAGTGGGAGGGCTTGCCAAATGGGCCCAACTTGTGCCAGGTCCTTGTGGAAAGTATTTTATCAGCAAACTGATCAATGGCCGCCTCTCTGAGCCGTTTTAGGGCTGATGACGGTGGCTGTAAGGGTGGAAGTCATGGTTTCTTTAGGATCAGAGAAGCACCGCTGCTCTTGAAATATCCGAACCGATGGAGTGTTTCTGAAATCTGCCAACATTATTCCCACTTTATGTTTTCCATGATGCCAGCAGAGCTTGTATACAACAGGCTCCTTTAGAGGACTGTAAAATGTGTCACTTCATGGCTGTAACTTGTGAAGAAAACGCCGCTGAAATGATGAGGTGTCACGGAGCATGAGGTCCATAAAGTAAACGATTGCAATTACTCCTTCATATTTGATGTTGACATACTAAAAATTGATTTTCAAATACATTATGTACTAAATCTTGAAATGTCCCTGAAAAATATGTAGGTTGGTTTTAATGGATTTAGGCTGTTTTAATGTATTTGTTCATTTACAGTCACTGAATCTGTGGTCTGTCAACTCACAATTGCTTTTTATTATATATACACTCAAAAAATAAATAAATAAATAAATAAAATGTTTGATTAAAAACAACCCAAGTTGGCTTGAAAATGGACAAACCCAGTGGTTGGGTTAAATGTTTGCTCAACCTGCTGGGTAGTTTTATTTGACTCAACTATTGTTTAAAATGACTGGTTGAAAATGAACCCAAAATAGGTTGGAAATGAAAAATCAGACAAATAATTACTAGAAACAACAATAATCAAAAGGTGGATATAATTAATAAGTAATTTAATACATGTTTATTGTTTATTATTATTTATTTAACATTCATTTCATTAAACATATGAATAAATGTCAATTTCCAACATATTTTAGGTTCATTTTAAGCAACAATACAGTAATTTTTAAACAATAGTTGAGTTGAATAAAACTACCCAGCAGGTTGGGCAAACATTTAAACCAACCACTGGGTTAAAACAACCCAATTGCTGGGTTTGTCCATTTTTAACCCAGCATTTTTTTGTGTATTTAATAATAAATGTTCATTTATTAAACATATTTAAAAAATGTTAATTTCCAACCTATTTTGGGTTCATTTTAAGCTTTTAACTTTTACATACATATTTATTTTTACATACATTTAACATTTCTGATTATTATCAATGTTGAAAACAGTTATTTACATTTTTATTTCATGATGCTATGATGAATAGAAAGTTCAAAAGAACAGCATTTGTCTGAAATCTAAATCTTTTGTAACATTAAACACTACCGTTCAAAAGTTTGGGGTCAGTAAGAATTTTAATTTTATTTTTGGGGGATAGAAATAAAATTAATCAATACTTTTATTCATCAAGGATGAGTTAAACTGATCAAAAGTTACAGTAAAGACAATTATAACATTAGAAAAAATTCCATTTTAAATAAATGCTGTTCTTTGGAACTTTATTCATTGAAGAATTTTGAAAAAAAATTGTACACGACCGTTTTCAACATTGATAATAATAATGTTTCTTGAGCATCAAATCATCATATCAGAATGATTTCTGAAGGATCATGTGACACTGAAGACTGGAGTAATGATGCTGAAAATTCAGCTTTGATCACAGAAATAAATTATACTTTACTATATAATCACATAGAAAACAGCTGTTTTAAATTGTAAAAATATTTCACAATATTACTATTTTTGTTTGTATTTTTAATCAAATAAATGCAGGCTTGGTGAGCAGAAGATACTTCTTTTAAAACATTAAAAAATCTTACTGACCCCAAACTTTTGAACTGTAGTGTACATACATATATATATATATATATATATATATATATATATATTAGTATTAAGCAAGTGACATATCAGTAGGATTTCAGTGCAACAAATGAAATTGTTTGTTATATTTCTCGATATATATTTAGAGATAACCGTTATCAATCTCAGACAGATTTAAGTAGTTTTCCAGGTCTTTTTAGGTAAATGGAAAACTTCCTTAAAGAGGTTGTTCCACATTATTAAGCAAGTCACAGTTTTCATGCACTATGGTGAGGAAGAAAGATCTTTCTAAAGATGAAAAGTATGAAATGGTCTTGCAAAAAGCATAAAAACAGCTAATATTTAGCAAAAACTGATTATTATCGAACAATCAAAAGATTTGTGAGTGATTTAGAGCACAGAAGAACTTGGTCAGGAAAATTTTCCTTTGTGCCAAAATGTGTTTTAAGTTTATTTTGCTCTTTGTCTGTTTGAACATTATATCACACAGCCAAAGTGTCACGTGTTATTTAGTATATAGTTTTCAAGCACAAACCGGTTCAGAAATACGCAACTTGAGTTGTATTTTGGAGGTTAACTAGTGGACAGCAGGAACAAGCCAGAAGTCACAAAGGCAGTCGGTTATGGAGAGACTTGCGTCTTCTTATTGGTCCTTGGCCAGGAATGAACAAGTTGAAAGTTATTTTAACTTCTCATTATGATGCGATAATTAGACACCAATTCGGGACCAAGAGATGGAAAAATGTTCCCAGCCCTCCTCCTCCTCCGCAGTGGGCAGTATAATTTTTTTCAAAATAGACTTTTTCCTCTGTGCATGTTTACTTTATGCATGCATGAATGGAAGGCTTTAATATCAAGTCTTTGTTTATAATCATGCCTGCAGAGAGTCACTTAAAATTGTAGCCATAATGATTTGTGTCTGAATGGCGATGCCATAATGTGAGACCTCTGTGCTGGCATCTGCTCTCTACGGTCTTATCTGATGTGGATTTCTATGGAGCCTTTCAGAATTTATCCTGCTGATTTCCTCTATTGGCATATGAAGCGTGTTTTTAAGTACAGAGTACTCCGATCTTCCTGCTTATACTGCTATATATTTTAATTGTCCCAACCATGAGAGAGATATCTATAAAAATGTGCACTGTGGAATGGCACAAAGATGTATAAGGAAAACATACATTTTATAGTCTAATAAGATTAAAAGTTAAACTGAATTGTGGCAAGTTGTAGGCTGTGTTCCATTGGGACAATGTGTTCTGCTGTTGGGGCATGTTGTCACACACCCCAAATGGTGGTTCAAAAGCTAAAGCAAGACTTTGAGGAACGCGACTATACAGAATAAAAAAGTAAAAAGAGTGAGTTTTGTGTGTTATGAGGGGGTTTTAGGTGTCGGCGCTCGAATGCAACATCAGACTGTTGTGATCTTCAGCCCACAGACTGCTGATGTCAGCTCTTCTCGCTGCCTTATTCATAGAAAATTGCCCTCTTTCTCTCACTCTCTTATTCTTCCCGGCCTTGTGTTGGTGGATAATTTATCGGCTTCTTAACCAGCAAGCCTAATGTAAACATACATTCACAGACACAAAACTCTACAGTTGCTTCATGAAGGCAACCACCAGAAGCATAATAAGAGATCTTTATTGCTATAAGGGAGGGAAATTCTGGCAATGTAATGTTTTTTAGATGTGAAAACCCCCTGAAGGTTTAGCATGAGGGAATTAAAGTGTGTGTTAGAGGAAATTTTGCAGTTTATTTGAACAGTGTACTTGTTTAGTCTGATCTCTTTATTTATCAAAAGGGAATACAAAAATTTTCCACTGAAAAAGCACTTGATTATTGAATATATTTTTTAGTGCACATAATTGATATGGACAAATTTGCATTTACCTGAATATTAGTGCTGTCAAATCGATTATGTGTGGGTGTATATATATATATATATATATATATATATATAATATATATATATATATATATATTAAAAAAATAAATTTATGTTAGATGCAAATAATCACGATTATTTGATTTGACAACACTAGTGTGTGTGTGTGTGTGTGTGTGTATGTACATATACAGTATACTATACAATATATTGACGAATAAGGTTTTTAAAAGTGTAAAAAAACATAATGGAGATATAATTAATTTAGAAGTTTTATTAAGTGTTAACAATGCGATTATATGGTTTTTATAATCAATTAACACTGATTTTGTCATTTTTTACAAGATGGACAAAGTTTGTCACCAAAAAAGTCATTCGGTTTAACCAAAATTTTGGTTTTACCAAATGACAATATTTTTGAACAATGCTAAAAGGCTGATATCTAGCAAAAGGACAATCGAACATTTTATATTTAGTACAAGTTTTTAAAATATTACAACATTTTCCATGTTTTATAGCGGTTGTACCGAATGACCTGATGTTTCTGCACATGAAAACATGATTTTTTCAAATAGTTAAGAGAGAGTTACTTTGCTTCATGACCATGTGGATGTTTGCAGGTGTCTGAATGATGTCATATCCTGTCACATGATATTGATGCATGACTTAATGGTCCCAAAATGGTCCCTTTACAATGGTTCCCCCGAATAACATCAATGAAATTCATTTTTCCAGACATTCTTTCTCATATCAAAGCAACGACTTCTACACATGATTTTGCACCATTTTAACACCATTTTGCATTACATTTTAAGATATTTTAATGGCTGTTTTGGGCTTTGGACGGTTAAACTGAATGACCTTTTGACACTTCAAAATCTTTAAAATACCTTTATATGTAGCAAAATATTCCTTTTGGATTCAATAACACAGATAGTTGTACTACATACATGCTTTGCATGTCATATCTTTGTTTTTTATTATTATTAAGGTCTTTGGACAAAAAAATGACCCGTCACGTCTTTGACCCATATATATATACACACACACACACACATATGATACATTATGTACACACACAAATATTATATAAACAAACTTTTCTGTTAGATGCAATTAATCACATTTAACCATTATGACAGCACTACTGAATATCTAGTCTATCATATAAGTGAGAATAGAGATGAACACAGTTAGATGAACACACCATTAGCATTAGGCAAATCCATATGGATTTTTGCAGACATAATATTCACTGTTTAAAGCTGATGTTCTGTTTATATTTTATACAAACACAGTTTTACCAGTATTCAGATTGTAGATTTCCACAAATTAACTATACTTGCAAAACAAGGACACCGGACTTTCCTCGTTACATTCGACTCCTCTCTTTCCTCTCTATTCCAGCTCTCACCAGATCTATGGCCTTGCGAAGAGGGTGATTATCACCTGATTGACCCTGAGGTCAATCGAGTCTTTGAGTGGGTTCCCTCTCTTACCTGAGTGGAGAATGAATAAAAGATTGTACAAGGTCACCCTAGTAGAATACAGATGAATCTGCTTCACACGTACGCTCTCTCTCACCAATGAGGAAAGCATCAGGCACAACTTACCAAGCCCCACTGTTGGATAAAATGAAGGTGCTTGCTGGCCAGAGCCATTTACTCAATACAGGTTTATTGCGCACTGATGAAACCAATGTGACTTGTGTTGATGAAAGTGAATTCAATCTTTTCCGGTGCCTTAAAACACGAGTGTAGTTGATTGCGCCGATAACGTTTGTAAAACCCAAGCTCCCTGCAAATTGCTTTTTGGATTGTGACTGTTGAATTCAGTGACGCAAACTACATCTTTTAGTTCAATTAACTGGCTCACTAAACTTAAGTGTCAAAAGATTGGTTGTCCAAATCAGATTACACCCTAAAAAAATGGGCAAACCCAGCGATTGGGTTGTTTTAACCCAGAGGTTGGGTTAAATGTTTGCCCAATGTGCTGGGCGGTTTTATTTAACTCAACTATTGTTTAAAAATGACTATATGGCTGGATTAAAATGAACCCAAAATGGGTTGGATATTAAAAATCAGACACATAATTACTGTTTAATGTTTAATTATTATTCATTAAATGTACACTCTAAAAAATGCTGGGTTAAAAACAATCCAAGTTGGGTTGAAAATGGACAAACCCAGCGATTGGGTTGTTTTAAACCAGCGGTTGGGTTAAATGTTTGCCCAACCTGCTGGGTAGTTTTATTTAAACCAACTATTGTTTAAAAATTGCTATATGGCTAGCTTAAAATGAACCCAAAATAGTTGGGAAATTAAAAACCAGATGCAATTAGAGACAACAATAATAGACAAAAGGGGAATGTTTATTAATAAGCTTTAATATTTTATTAATATAAATTTAATAGTTTATTAATATAAATGTATTAATAAGCAATTTAATAAATGTTTATTGTTTAATAATTATTAATTGAACATTAATAAATGTTCATTTCCAACATACTTTGGGTTAATTTTAATTAAGCAATACAGTAATTTTTAAACAATAGTTGAGTTAAATAAAACTACCCAGCAGGTTGGGTCAAACATTTAACCCTACCGCTGGGTTAAAACAACCCAATTGCTGAGTTTGTCCATTTTCAACCCAACAGGGGTTGTTTTTAACCCAGCATGCAGGTTTTTATAAATCCTGATGCATGTACTGGAAATGGTGCATGCACTTTTAAAATCCCCTTTTTTGTGATTCTACATGCATTGTTGATTACGGCAGCGTCAGATTTTCTTTGATAGCTGACATTATGAAGTATGCTTAGCCGCACAGGTGCTCGTAAAAGTACATGAGGTGAAGAAAAACAAGTGCACTACAGTCCAGTCATAAAATCTAGCATGATACCGCAATATAATGAGACGGCATCAGCGGTCCAGTGCATCGTACATCTCGACATTTTCAGTTTTCAATTTTCAGTAATTAAGGCCAGCGTTAGCACTGAAACAAAAGAGGCGTGCGCCTCAGGTAATTTCCTCGCAGTTTCTTTCAGGCGCTCCGCAACTGCAAACCCTCAGGCTTTGGCGCTGCAAGCCAAGGAACATGTTTCTCATTATCAACAAAAACAAAACTGAGAAACCATATGTCAAAACAAGCAGGCTTTTTGTTCGTCTAAACAGCTCTGACAGTGCAACCACAACAAATGGAGGAGAAAAAAAAGGAGGGAACTGTTAATCGAGATAAATGCATTGCAAAGAGCTAAAGAGGTCCAGCATTGCTTTTTAAGAGAATTGAATTACTCTGCACTGAGATGTGTGGCTTTAGATACAAAATAACCAGTTTTATTTTTACACAAGTTCGTTTTTATTTGATGAAATGTGTTTTAGACGAGCCTTAAATATTATATTAATGCTACGAAATGCTTCCAAAAATATCTAAAACTTCTCTGAGGACTCTTGTTGTTTGAAGAGCCATCTGCTCAAAATAAGTGCTATATTATTTTTAGTTTTGAAAGTGTCATAAAGCAGCCAGTTATATTAATTTCAAGCCTAACAACCAGCCCCCGATCTCCAAGCAAACTATTAATTTTTAATCACAATCATTCAAGGGTATTTTAGTTATACAGTGCATTTAATATTCTGTAATGCTAATGATTCCTAAAAATGTTTATAGTATATTTAAATTTATGCCTTGACGAATTGACTTTTTTTCAGGAACTTGAGATATTTTTCGGCCTTTGTGACTAATCTCTCTCTTTAAAAAGTATTGGATTACTTATTACTTTATAAATAACCTTGAGCAGTTGTACAATACAGGGACAGACACAAAACTGCACTTTAAATTCTCTCAAATAAACAAATATTCAATTGCATAAATGATTCTTGAAGTGTGTAAAGGGAGAAGCTTACATTAAAACATACATTTTAACATTAAATTTTGATGTTAAATCCACTGTTATACACACTTTGAAACTGCAGTGCGTGAGCTTAGAATAAACAGACTGTTGTCGTTTGTTGGTGTGGATGCTAGTTATCGTTCTTGGTGTGACCAAGGCTTAATCTCTTTACTTTTTCAAAGGAAAAGTAATTAAATTACAGTAGCCTAATTAATTACACCCAACACTGCTTGTGAAAGACCTACTCTCTGGAAACAGTAAAATAAAACGTGTGTCAGATACACAAATCGGCAGGCTTTTCATTCACTTTCCACCTGTCAATCATTTAATGAGTTCACAACCCTTATATGGGAAAGTGGAAACTCAGAGCCTGCGATACATGAACTTGGAGCATTTTGAAAATTTGGTAGCTTTTGCAATCATGTGGTTCTGATAACATGCAAAATTTAGCTGGAGGGCAAGAATTAATTGAATACATAGATGAAAGTCTGCATTGTAGCGGTTTAGACACTATTTTAAAAGATATAAACAGAAATCGCCCCATATGTTGGTCGTGATTCTTATGCTATGAAGAGGAGCGATTTTAAGTAGCCTAACTTTTAGCGTAGGCTATTCTTGGACCTCATTATTGAAACACAAAATAATATGAGTTTTCATTTATTCATACATGGTTGCAACAACATAGTTCAAAGTTTTAAGTGTCATGGTTATAAAAAATCTTTATTGGCTGAAATTTCAAAGATGTTCAGTTATTATGCTTTCAAATCTTCCTGACATTTTAATTTCATATTTTTTTATTTTTTTTATTTTTTTAAGTTTATGGTTTTGAATAGAGGTTGATGTTTAATATCCGTTGTTGTAGCTATATATATAGAAAATGGGTCAGATTCACCAATTTGAACATGGAGTCACATTATATCTCTGGGACTGAACCATGTAGGCCTTTAAAATGAAGATTACAAAAGAAAATTTTATTAAGAATGAGACAGATATTGAGATATCTTTAATACTTTTAGAATTACAGGCACATAGACTTTGGAAAAATATTTTTTAGGCTCATGGCACTCAGACAGGAATGTTCAATTGTGTTGGCAGAAAAAACTAGATACATTTCTAGTTTCAACATTATTTTGTTGTTCAGAAAAATGTGCGACCATTGAAAATGTGTACCAATTTACTCATGGAGGCGCATTGGGATTCCTATCTCTGGAAATTAACCATATTGGGCCTTAAAAAATAAGGAAAGAAAAGTTTGTTAAGAATTAGAATCTAAAAGGATATTGAGATATCTGTAATATGAGTTACAGAAATGCAAACTTTGGTGCAAAAGTGCTTTTTGCCATTTTTGAAATGTTGGCATATAATGCAACAAAGATTGCTAATATCAACAGATTTTACTCATAGACAATCTCTGTGTAAAAATAAAATAATGATGTTGTTCTAAAGTCATTTTACCCCCCTGTAATCTGACTCCAAATATCAGGTGAAAATTGATGCTCCTCTACAAAATATTGGATTACTCTGTAAATATACATCTGTGACATTTAATATTTTGGCTTTCTTCTTCATTTATGTTTGTCTTTCTTCAGGAAAAAAAAAAAAAAAATTGAGCAGGGAAAGTTTCTGAAATTTGGTTGATTTTGATTTTATACACATACTTAACTGCAGATACTGAAATCATTGAGTGGTACAGTACAAATATTTTGAGTGTCCCTTTTTTGTGTCTCTTATTTTCCTTTCCAGAAATTGGCAACCCTAGTAGAATCTCAGATTCTCCTCCGTGGCGAAACTACAGTTACCATGAAGAATGTGAATATTTAACCAAGTCAAAAACAAAGTTAGACGCAAAATGCTATTAAAGGCGACAACTTTTAAAGTTAAAAAACAATGCAAGTTACATAAGAGATATAAGCTTCTTGTGGTTTCCTGGTTTGATTGATTTGAGCAACCATAAACGACGCAAAACATAGACATTTAGAGTTTGTGATTGCGATTCCTATATAGAAAAATCACTTCCTGCCCTCCAGCTGCATTTTGCGCCACAGCAATGACGTCATGTGCAAAACAACCAATTTCATGATTTGTCATCTGTCACGCAGCTTACACATCCAAACATCCCAAAAGGAGTAGGAGGACCAAAACATGATGGACACAAGAAAGCTTTTCAGCGCTGGATGAACTGACAGATGCAAAGCATCTGAAAACAGACGCCAAAATTGCATTACTTCTGCTTGACAGGTAAATAAACTGCTTGTTCATTATGTTGACGCGGGTTGTAGAAAGAGAGGGCATGTCTAAAATCTGGCGGAAGTTCTAGAATGAAACATCGCGTACAGAACCTGCCAATCCATTGAATCAAAACAGCACTTACAGTATGTCCAGAGAGCTTTCCTAAACCACCAGACCCGAGACACTAAGCTTTTATAGACTTTTATCGTCTATACTTTCAGTCCTTCCATCTGCCCACACACTTTAACCATGAACCACTGGGACAAGAGATTCCAGCCTTTCTGTCAGTTTTAAATAAAAAAGCTGGCCTCAACAAATGGAAACCCCTCAACTTGTATTTATTCTCTTGCTTTTGCATTGAAATTTTAAACTGCACAAAATCCCATTTTCAAAAAAATTTGAACAGAAAAAATTTGAATTTGGAAAAAAAACTGACTGCATACAAAATAGACAGGGTTGAACAAGAGTCCATAAAATAAATTGACGAGGGTAAATGGCATGTCGCTTTTCTGTTGCCCTGGTCCTTGTGATGAAGTGTACAGATTTGCAATTTCCACAGGCACAGACAAGCCCAATAAACCTCATAATAACACGCAGAGCTGTTGTTTTCACCTAGGCAGCCATGGCTATAAATATGCGTTTAAACTAGCTGAAGATGGTATATTTACAGGCCTTTGTTTTCGTTTTATGGCTGTCTGTTAAGTTTCTATTTTCCTCAGCTCTATGGCTAATCAATAGTCACATATTGAAAGCATAGATCTTTCGCTGAATCTCTTCTGAAATGTGAATGTGTAACAAATTTCATTAGCAGTTTCGATAATGAAAACAGCAGGGTAGTTGATTCGGGGATGTGAGTAGTTCATCAGGATGTGTGTGTGTGAAAGAGAGATACGAGTGAGACTCCACTGATAATAAACAATGGTGAGTACAAGTGTGTATTTTGAAAGGCAGCAGCACTGGGATGGCTCTGGGGCTGGGAGATGTATTTATTTACTTAAGCGATGTGTGTATATTTGGCTCCGTTGCATTGTTCTCTCTGAGGTAGTGGGCCGGCGGTGACCTTGTGGCACCCCGCTGCTCCCTGTTTGAGAGGGTTTGTCTGCTTCTGCTACAGGACCCTGCTGATAAGACAGGGCTGCCCTGACACTGCCCGATGAAGATCGACCCACAGAAAGACAGCAAACACTGCCAAACACCTCCATGCTGTGACCAATTTAAAACACAGAGGCAGTCTCTAAAAACACAAGACACACACTAACTGATAGACACTGTTTATAGGATTGTAGTAGGCTTTTTGTTGTATAAAAGTAGAAAACTTTATATTGCATTTTTTACAGTACTGTGGCAGTATGATAGTACAGAGATAGAATGGCCATATGCATGTACCATAACCCTTAAAATACTGTGCCGGTACTGTAATGGTCTCACATGGTAATACTGGTCTTGTACTTTGAAATATTATGCCACTAAAATTCATATACCATGATATTTATTCCAAGAATGCTGTGGTAATTCCATGGTACCTGGCCAAAATTTAATTAGATACAGATTATTTGTTTTAAATATTTATGGTACACTACTATAATTAAATATTTAATTGGTATAAAGTGATATAGAGTCAGAATTGCGAGACATAAAGTCAAGATTGTGAGATATAAAGTCAGAATTGCGAGATATAAAGTCAGAATTACGAGATATAAAGTCAGAATTGAGTGATATAAAGTCAGAATTGAGTGATATAAAGTCAGAATTGCGAGATATAAAGTCAGAATTACGAGATATAAAGTCAGAATTGTGAGATATAAAGTCAGAATTACAAGATATAAAGTCAGAATTGTGAGATATAAAGTCAGAATTACGAGATATAAAGTTAGAATTGTGAGATATAAAGTCAGAATTGTGTAATATAAAGTCAGAATTGAGTGATATGAAGTCAGAATTGAGTGATATGAAGTCAGAATTGAGTGATATAAAGTCAGAATTGCGAGATATACAGTCAGAATTGTGAGATATAAAGTCAGAATTGAGTGAGATAAAGTCAGAGTTGCGAGATATAAAGTCAGAATTGAGTGAGATAAAGTCAGAATTGAGTGATATAAAGTCAGAATTGAGTGATATAAAGTCAGAATTGTGAGATATAAAGTCAGAATTGAGTGATATAAAGTCAGAATTGCGAGATATAAAGTCAGGATTGTGAGATATAAAGTCAGAATTGAGTGATATAAAGTCAGAATTGAATGATATAAAGTCAGAATTGTTAGATATAAAGTCAGAATTGAGTGATATAAAGTCAGAATTGAGTGATATAAAGTCAGAATTGAGTGAGATAAAGTCAGAGTTGCGAGATATAAAGTCAGAATTGTGAGATATAAAGTCAGAATTGTGAGATATAAAGTCAGAATTGAGTGATATAAAGTCAGAATTGCGAGATATATAGTCAGAATTGAGTGATATAAAGTCAGAATTGAGTGATATAAAGTCAGAATTGTGAGATATAAAGTCAGAATTGAGTGATATAAAGTCAGAATTGAATGATATAAAGTCAGAATTGAGTGAGATAAAGTCAGAATTGAGTGATATAAAGTCAGAATTGATTGATATAAAGTCAGAATTGAGTGATATAAAGTCAGAATTGAGTGAGATAAAGTCAGAGTTGCGAGATATAAAGTCAGAATTGAGTGAGATAAAGTCAGAATTGAGTGAGATAAAGTCAGAATTGCGAGATATAAAGTCAGGATTGCGAGATATGAAGTCAGGATTGCGAGATATAAAGTCAGGATTGCGAGATATAAAGTCAGAATTGCGAGATACAAAGTCAGAATTGCGAGATACAAAGTCAGGATTGCGAGATATGAAGTCAGGATTGCGAGATATAAAGTCAGGATTGCGAGATATAAAGTCAGAATTGCGAGATATAAAGTCAGAATTGCGAGATATAAAGTCAGGATTGCGAGATATAAAGTCAGAATTGCGAGATATAAAGTCAGGATTGCGAGATATGAAGTCAGAATTGCGATATATAAAGTCAGAATTGAGTGATATAAAGTCAGAATTGCGAGATATAAAGTCAGAATTGTGAGATATAAAGTCAGGATTGTGAGATATAAAGTCAGAATTGAATGATATAAAGTCAGAATTGAGAGAGATAAAGTCAGAATTGAGTGATATGAAGTCAGAGTTGCGAGATATAAAGTCAGAATTGCGAGATATAAAGTAAGAATTGAGTGAGATAAAGTCAGAATTGTGAGATATAAAGTCAGAATTAAGTGAGATGAAGTCAGAATTGCGAGTTATAAAGTCAGAATTGTGAGATATAAAGTCAGAATTGCAAGATATAAAGTCAAGATTGTGAGATATAAAGTCAGAATTGAGTGAGATGAAGTCAGAATTGTGAGATATAAAGTCAGAATTGCGAGTTATAAAGTCAGAATTGCGAGATATAAAGTCAAGATTGCGAGATATAAAGTCAGAATTGCAAGATATAAAGTCAAGATTGCGAGATATAAAGTCAGAATTGCGAGATATAAAGTCAGCATTGCAAGATATAAAGTCAAGATTGTGAGATATAAAGTCAGAATTGAGTGAGAAAGTAAGAATTGAGTGATATAAAGTCAGAATTGAGTGATATAAAGTCAGAATTGTGAGATATAAAGTCAGAATTGAGTGATATAAAGTCAGAATTGCGAGATATAAAGTCAGAATTGCGAGATATAAAGTCAGAATTGCGAGATATAAAGTAAGAATTGAGTGATATAAAGTCAGAATTGCGAGATATAAAGTCAGAATTGTGAGATATAAAGTCAGAATTGAGTGATATAAAGTCAGAATTGCGAGATATAAAGTCAGAATTGTGAGATATAAAGTCAGAATTGAGTGATATAAAGTCAGAATTGCGAGATATAAAGTCAGAATTGTGAGATATAAAGTCAGAATTGAGTGATATAAAGTCAGAATTGCGAGATATAAAGTCAGAATTGTGAGATATAAAGTCAGAATTGAGTGATATAAAGTCAGAATTGCGAGATATAAAGTCAGAATTGCGAGATATAAAGTCAGAATTGCAAGATATAAAGTCAAGATTGTGAGATATAAAGTCAGAATTGCGAGATATAAAGTCAGAATTGCAAGATATAAAGTCAGAATTGAGTGATATAAAGTCAGAATTGAGTGATAAAGTCAGAATTGCGAGATATAAAGTCAGAATTGCGAGATATAAAGTCAGAATTGTGAGATATAAAGTCAGAATTGTGAGATATAAAGTCAGAATTGCGAGATATAAAGTCAGAATTGTGAGATATAAAGTCAGAATTGAGTGATATAAAGTCAGAATTGCGAGATATAAAGTCAGAATTGCGAGATATAAAGTCAGAATTGCAAGATATAAAGTCAAGATTGTGAGATATAAAGTCAGAATTGCGAGATATAAAGTCAAAATTGTGAGATATAAAGTCAGAATAGCGAGATATAAAGTCAGAATTGAGTGAGATAAAGTCAGGATTGTGAAATATAAAGTCAGAATTGCAAGATAAAAAGTCAGAATTGAGTGAGATAAAGTCAGGATTGTGAGATATAAAGTCAGAATTGCGAGATATAAAGTCAAGATTTTGAGATATAAAGTCAGAATTGTGAGATATAAAGTCAGAATTGCAAGATATAAAGTCAAGATTGTGAGATATAAAGTCAGAATTGCGAGATATAAAGTCAGGATTGTGAGATATAAAGTCAGAATTGTGAGATATAAAGTCAGAATTGCAAGATATAAAGTCAGGATTGTGAGATATAAAGTCAGAATTGCGAGATATAAAGTCAGAATTGAGTGAGATAAAGTCAGAATTGCGAGATATAAAGTCAGAATTGCAAGATATAAAGTCAAGATTGTGAGATATAAAGTCAGAATTGCGAGATATAAAGTCAGGATTGTGAGATATAAAGTCAGAATTGTGAGATATAAAGTCAGAATTGTAAGATATAAAGTCAGGATTGTGAGATATAAAGTCAGAATTGAGTGAGATGAAGTCAGAATTGTGAGATATAAAGTCAGAATTGAGTGAGATGAAGTCAGAATTGTGAGATATAAAGTCAGAATTGCGAGTTATAAAGTCAGAATTGCAAGATATAAAGTCAAGATTGCGAGATATAAAGTCAGAATTGCAAGATATAAAGTCAAGATTGCGAGATATAAAGTCAGAATTGCGAGATATAAAGTCAGAATTGCGAGATATAAAGTCAGGATTGCGAGATATAAAGTCAAGATTGTGAGATATAAAGTCAGAATTGCGAGATATAAAGTCAGGATTGCAAGATATAAAGTCAAGATTGTGAGATATAAAGTCAGAATTGAGTGAGAAAGTAAGAATTGAGTGATATAAAGTCAGAATTGAGTGATATAAAGTCAGAATTGTGAGATATAAAGTCAGAATTGAGTGATATAAAGTCAGAATTGCGAGATATAAAGTCAGAATTGCGAGATATAAAGTCAGAATTGTGAGATATAAAGTCAGAATTGAGTGATATAAAGTCAGAATTGCGAGATATAAAGTCAGAATTGTGAGATATAAAGTCAGAATTGAGTGATATAAAGTCAGAATTGCGAGATATAAAGTCAGAATTGTGAGATATAAAGTCAGAATTGAGTGATATAAAGTCAGAATTGTGAGATATAAAGTCAGAATTGTGAGATATAAAGTCAGAATTGAGTGATATAAAGTCAGAATTGCGAGATATAAAGTCAGAATTGCGAGATATAAAGTCAGAATTGCAAGATATAAAGTCAAGATTGTGAGATATAAAGTCAGAATTGCGAGATATAAAGTCAGAATTGCAAGATATAAAGTAAGAATTGAGTGATATAAAGTCAGAATTGAGTGATATAAAGTCAGAATTGCGAGATATAAAGTCAGAATTGCGAGATATAAAGTCAGAATTGTGAGATATAAAGTCAGAATTGTGAGATATAAAGTCAGAATTGCGAGATATAAAGTCAGAATTGTGAGATATAAAGTCAGAATTGAGTGATATAAAGTCAGAATTGCGAGATATAAAGTCAGAATTGCGAGATATAAAGTCAGAATTGCAAGATATAAAGTCAAGATTGTGAGATATAAAGTCAGAATTGCGAGATATAAAGTCAAAATTGTGAGATATAAAGTCAGAATAGCGAGATATAAAGTCAGAATTGAGTGAGATAAAGTCAGGATTGTGAAATATAAAGTCAGAATTGCAAGATAAAAAGTCAGAATTGAGTGAGATAAAGTCAGGATTGTGAGATATAAAGTCAGAATTGCGAGATATAAAGTCAAGATTGTGAGATATAAAGTCAGAATTGCGAGATATAAAGTCAGGATTGTGAGATATAAAGTCAGAATTGTGAGATATAAAGTCAGAATTGCAAGATATAAAGTCAGGATTGTGAGATATAAAGTCAGAATTGTGAGATATAAAGTCAGAATTGAGTGAGATAAAGTCAGAATTGCGAGATATAAAGTCAGAATTGCAAGATATAAAGTCAAGATTGTGAGATATAAAGTCAGAATTGCGAGATATAAAGTCAGGATTGTGAGATATAAAGTCAGAATTGTGAGATATAAAGTCAGAATTGCAAGATATAAAGTCAGGATTGTGAGATATAAAGTCAGAATTGTGAGATATAAAGTCAGAATTGAGTGAGATAAAGTCAGAATTGTGAGATATAAAGTCAGAATTGCGAGATATAAAGTCAGAATTGCAAGATATAAAGTCAAGATTGTGAGATATAAAGTCAGAATTGCGAGATATAAAGTCAGGATTGAGTGAGATAAAGTCAAGATTGTGAAATATAAAGTCAGAATTGCGAGATATAAAGTCAGAATTGAGTGAGATAAAGTCAGGATTGTGAGATATAAAGTCAGAATTGCGAGATATAAAGTCAAGATTGTGAGATATAAAGTCAGAATTGTGAGATATAAAGTCAGAATTGCAAGATATAAAGTCAGGATTGCGAGTTAAAGTCAGAATTGCGTTTATAAAGTCAGAATTGTGAGATATAAAGTCAGAATTGCGAGATATAAAGTCAGGATTGCGAGATATAAAGTCAGAATTGCGAGATATAAAGTCAGGATTGCGAGATATGAAGTCAGAATTGCGAGATATAAAGTCAGAATTGAGTGAGATAAAGTCAGAATTGCGAGATATAAAGTCAGAATTGTGAGATATAAAGTCAGAATTGCGAGATATAAAGTCAGGATTGTGAGATATAAAGTCAGAATTGAGTGATATAAAGTCAGAATTGAATGATATAAAGTCAGAATTGAGAGAGATAAAGTCAGAATTGAGTGATATGAAGTCAGGATTAAGTGAGATGAAGTCAGGATTGTGAGATATAAAGTCAGAATTGAGTGATATAAAGTCAGAATTGCGAGATATAAAGTCAGAATTGCGAGATATAAAGTCAGAATTGTGAGATATAAAGTCAGAATTGAGTGATATAAAGTCAGAATTGCGAGATATAAAGTCAGAATTGCAAGATATAAAGTCAAGATTGTGAGATATAAAGTCAGAATTGAGTGAGATGAAGTCAGAATTGTGAGATATAAAGTCAGAATTGTGAGATATAAAGTCAAGATTGTGAGATATAAAGTCAGAATTGCGAGATATAAAGTCAAGATTGCGAGATATAAAGTCAGAATTGCGAGATATAAAGTCAGAATTGCGAGATATAAAGTCAGGATTGCAAGATATAAAGTCAAGATTGTGAGATATAAAGTCAGAATTGCGAGATATAAAGTCAGGATTGCAAGATATAAAGTCAAGATTGTGAGATATAAAGTCAGAATTGTGAGATATAAAGTCAGAATTGCGAGATATAAAGTCAGAATTGCGAGATATAAAGTAAGAATTGAGTGATATAAAGTCAGAATTGAGTGATATAAAGTCAGAATTGCGAGATATAAAGTCAGAATTGCGAGATATAAAGTCAGAATTGTGAGATATAAAGTCAGAATTGAGTGATATAAAGTCAGAATTGCGAGATATAAAGTCAGAATTGCAAGATATAAAGTCAAGATTGTGAGATATAAAGTCAGAATTGCGAGATATAAAGTCAAGATTGTGAGATATAAAGTCAGAATTGCGAGATATAAAGTCAGGATTGAGTGAGATAAAGTCAGGATTGTGAAATATAAAGTCAGAATTGCGAGATATAAAGTCAGAATTGAGTGAGATAAAGTCAGGATTGTGAGATATAAAGTCAGAATTGCGAGATGTAAAGTCAAGATTGTGAGATATAAAGTCAGAATTGCGAGATATAAAGTCAGGATTGTGAGATATAAAGTCAGAATTGTGAGATATAAAGTCAGAATTGCAAGATATAAAGTCAGGATTGTGAGATATAAAGTCAGAATTGTGAGATATAAAGTCAGAATTGCGAGATATAAAGTCAGAATTGAGTGAGATAAAGTCAGAATTGCGAGATATAAAGTCAGGATTGTGAGATATAAAGTCAGAATTGTGAGATATAAAGTCAGAATTGTGAGATATAAAGTCAGAATTGCGAGATAAAAAAGTCAGAATTGAGTGAGATAAAGTCAGAATTGAGTGAGATAAAGTCAGAATTGCGAGATATAAAGTCAGGATTGTGAGATATAAAGTCAGAATTGCGAGATATAAAGTCAGGATTGTGAGATATAAAGTCAGAATTGTGAGATATAAAGTCAGAATTGTGAGATATAAAGTCAGAATTGTGAGATATAAAGTCAGAATTGTGAGATATAAAGTCAGGATTGTGAGATATAAAGTCAGAATTGCGAGATATAAAGTCAGGATTGTGAGATATAAAGTCAGAATTGTGAGATATAAAGTCAGGATTGTGAGATATAAAGTCAGGATTGTGAGATATAAAGTCAGAATTGCGAGATAAAAAAGTCAGAATTGAGTGAGATAAAGTCAGAATTGCGAGATATAAAGTCAGGATTGTGAGATATAAAGTCAGAATTGCGAGATATAAAGTCAGAATTGTGAGATATAAAGTCAGAATTGAGTGATATAAAGTCAGAATTGTGAGATATAAAGTCAGAATTGCGAGATAAAAAAGTCAGAATTGAGTGAGATAAAGTCAGAATTGCGAGATATAAAGTCAGGATTGTGAGATATAAAGTCAGGATTGTGAGATATAAAGTCAGGATTGTGAGATATAAAGTCAGAATTGCGAGATAAAAAAGTCAGAATTGAGTGAGATAAAGTCAGAATTGAGTGAGATAAAGTCAGAATTGTGAGATATAAAGTCAGGATTGTGAGATATAAAGTCAGAAGTGCGAGATATAAAGTCAGAATTGTGAGTTATAAAGTCAGTCGCAATTCTGACTTTTTTTCGCAATTCTGACTTTATATCACTTCACAATTCACAATTATCTTATTTATTTTTTATTTCATTGTGGAAACAATCTTCCATACAGTAGTGTATGTTGTTCAAAAGTGTAAATCAGTTTACACATGTTTTGGTTTTGAAATGTTAGTGAAGTATATAGTAAGTCTGTTTTGACACCTGTGTGAATTTGATGAAATCACTTAATAAACTTTTTCTTTTCCCCTAGTGCTTTTTTGGAGGAAACTTTTATATTGCAAAGAAGCTCTATTTTTACAGTACTGTGATATCAGATGGCAATACTGAACAAAAAGCATATGAATCTCCTTAAAAGTATGATTTTGATGTGAAATGTCTTGTTGATTTAAAGTAAAGTTCAGAAAAGCATCACTTTTTTTTTTTTTTGCAGATAACTTGATATTTTGTTATCTGAAGCCATTAAATTCACACTTTTTAATTGCTAATGTGTGTAAATACAGTTCATGGCCACTGTACCTGTTAAAAAAATATGAGGAAACGCATGATAAAAATGACACTAAAAACGTCACACAGCTGCAGAGGTACTGAAAGCTCTTCAGCATCTGTTTGCGAACCCCGTTACACGTCGCCTCTCAACCCTCCTGTCACGCCTTTGTCTTGTGCCTGTTAATATGATGAAAACTGCAGCGATGATTTTATTAATGCATCCAAACCTGTGGTCCATATGTTGCATATATGTGGACTCAATCCTCAAATCAAAACCAGCTGCTGCTGTGACCGTTAAAAAAGTGAACTGAATAGTAGTACAGTTGTCTACGCCGGATAGAATAATATGTTTATTATACTGGCAATAGAGTGCCATTGCCAGGAAATACATAATATATACAGCGATGTATAGGAATATATTACTCATCCCTCCGCGCAGGTAATGGATCCAGCACATGGGTTTGGACACACTCCTGTGTCCCTTCATCACAGATTGAGCGATGAACCCCTGACTGTAAGTGCATTACGGACCAGACTCTCCATCTATAGCCTTCAGAGATCCCGTATTTATTCCTTTCAGAAGGGTTTTCCTTTCCCTCCTAAACATAGAACTGCATGTCGCTCATTTATTTCAGCTGCTCTCCTATGAGGGAACATGCCAATGAGAAATGTGATTAGGCTCAGTCCAACCTGAGAGATTGTTATTTTTGCATCCGTGCCAGAGTATATAAAAGCACAACTTGTACATTATATGATATGCTAGAGCTGTGACAAGGGAAAAATGTTGGATACGCTGTGTTACAGCCACTGTTCCATTTTAATGATTTGGGCTTTCCTCCTCCACCACTGTATATGTCCTTTTTGTTTTCACATATTGTCTTTATTGCGTACTGTAATTTTTGTTCACATTTAAGGCGTTTGTTGAATTATTTAAGCGTCTTTGAGTTAGATAATTAATCACGCTTTAGCAGCCGCAAACATTTTAAGAGGCAATGTTTTACCCCTATGTCTATCGCTCATGGTTAAAAGACATAATGCAGCATCATTACTCATCGGTGAAAAGAAAAAATAAAGCTAGAGAAAGTGCAAGCAAGATGAATCAAAAACACATGAATGAATCAATTTATAACAATCTCAGTTCTGGGGCTGATTGCAATCAGATGATGTCGTTTACGTTTGAGTTGATTGCTTTATATGTATCATTCTGGTTTCGCCTCGTCTCAGTCTATCGTGATGTTTTGTGTATGTTGTCGGGTGTAGTGCATGATAATTGTTTTGTATTATCATAACTCTGTGGACAGAGAAGTCAGTGGAGAGTGCTTATGTTAAAATGCATTGAGTGAATCATGAATAGATTACCTGTTCAATCTGGAAAGTCAGTAAACGGAGCCAACATATTGTCACCTGTCACTTTATGTAACATATATACACAGATTTTTCTACTGTGCTTCATGAAGGACTTCCGTTGATCCACATATTACACCAGCTGTAACATCAATTATTTTACACTGGCACTTTTAGTTTTGCATACATTATGTGATCATCAAACCCCACAAGGAGAGTAAAAGTTAATTCATTGTTATCCCAGGTGAAGAAAAAGTACATTTCAATAATGTACTTAAAGTTCACACACTAATTTTGTACTGAAAATTCTTCTTTAGTACTTTTTAAGATAATCTTAAGAACATCTAAGTGTACTCAACTGTGCTATTTTGAGACACCATGAATGTGATGCATACTTATTAAAAAATGCATTTAGTTAGCAGTTGTAGTGCACTTGTGTATGAAAGGTGGGTTCAAGTGTACTACAAGTGGAAACTAGTTTTTTAATACAGAGGTAGTATATTAAAAGCACATTCACGGTGTCTCAAAATAGCACTGTTGAGTACACTTAGATGATCTTAAAAAGTACTAAAGAAGAATTTTCAGCACAAAATTAGTGCATGAAAATAGAGCACTTTAAGTACATACTTTCTTCACCTGGGATGTCTATGAGCAAACAGCAAAACAGCTCAATAAATGCATTTAAATATCTTATAATTTAAGTAAATATATAATTTTTGAAATGTAAATATGAGGTGGAACTGGAATATGTCTTAATGAAAATGTGAAAATTGGTGTTTGTTGAAGGTTAGGTTTAAGGATGGAAATGATCATTAGAAAATAATTATTACAATTTAATTATAATCTGCACGCAATTGAATATGAATATGTAATTCAATAATATAATAAATGTTAAAAGAAAACACACCAATAAAACTCACCACCATAATAGGAAAGCAAATATGTGTCACAATTCACAAAAACAAATGTGTATGTGTGTGTGCATGTGTGAGTGAGTGTGTGTGTTTGTGCACTCTAAAAAATGCTGGGTTGTTTCAACCCAAATTTGGGTCAAATATGGACAAACCCAACCGTTGGGTTAAAAAATGCATTTAAAAATTAAACCCAATGGTTGAGTTTGTCCATTTTTGACCCAAACATGGGTTGGACCAACCGAAAATTTTTTAGAGTGTGTGTGCGTGTGAACACACACACACCCAAATACACACATGTGAGTGCATGTGTGTGTGTGTTTATGTGTTTTGGACCCCATGAGAAAAACATCTTATAAAAGGTTATTTTTTGAAAATGTAAAAATTCAGAAGATTTTCTGTGATGGGTAGGTTTAGGGGACAGAATATACAGTTTGTACAGTATAAAAATCATTGCGTCTGTAGAATATCCACATGTTTAGCAGGCTACCTTAGTGTAAAGTGTCATTTGGAGGCTGCTTTTGTGTCTCCTGGTGAAGCAGAAAACATGCCCTGATTTTTACGGTACCATCACATGCATCCGTAATTCAACAAAACAACAGAAAAACATGACTTTAACAGTAAGAAAAATGCAATGAAGAATTAGCATAATTCCCCTGCAGCTATACGCTTCCCTCAGGAGACCCCTGAAGCTATATTATACATTTAAAAAGATTTCTACTTAATGCAATGAATGTGATTATTATCTTCTGATCTAGTTAAAATAAATAATGACATTTATTCATCCTCTAGCTGTCATTGACTTCAGGCAACTGCTTTTGTTATTATTATTATTATTGCACTACAGTCTGGTTCATTCAGGAGCATAACGCACTACTATAATTTGAACTCGCTTCCATTTAATACAGGGTGAAAGTGTTTTACTAGGAAGTACTAAAGAAAGTATGATGTTTAACAAGTAGAGCAGAGTAGTGATTTGTCCACATGGGGGTGCTATAAATACTCTGTAGTGTTTTTGACAAGCTCTCTAGTGTGAGAAATGAAGTCAGACAGTGTCTCTGTGCGCTGCTGATCTGGGGTCAGTGTAACTGAACAGATGGGTCATGCCTTACTGACTCTAGAGCTGGTAATCTGAGCAGACAGAAGCACAGCAGGCCCAGACCAACTAGTAGACTATTTGTTCAACTGTACAGAATTTGGACGTGTTGCTAACCCTGTTGGAGGCTATTTGATGTGGAGACAAAATGATTATTGGCTTGTTAGGTATTGTTTCTTTTGGCTGTCGGCTGTTCTTATAATATTTGGTTAAAGTTGAATTGCTCTAAATGTGATGTTAACTGTCTACCGAAGGCCTCGTGCAGTCTCTTTTTGCCTCTAAAGAGTGTGTAATTCGCTGGACTGAAGAATTAATCCGATTTTGTAGCAAATTAAACTAAATCAGCCAATGGCGTTGTTGTTTTGTGGACAAAATGTGAACAGTGTCAGACCAACATTCCTCTTGGTTTTATTGCACACAGAATCTTACTGTCTGTGTTTTGCAAACTCCTCTCTTTCTTTTTTTTGGAAGAACCGAAATAGAATTTTCCTTCAGTTCTTCAACCCAAGTTTCCTGAGGCAAACGCTCTCTCTCTCTCTCTCTCTCTCTCTCTCTCTCTCTCTCTCTCTCTCTCTCTCTCTCTCTCTCCTTCTCTCTGGATGTGAGGCAGAGAGATTTCTAAGCACGTTTTTCTCTCTTCGCGTAAGATGTGTCACTAAATAACTTACCATGTCAAAGATACAGACATTCAGAGCTTTACTTTGCCGAGTGTGTGCGAAGAAACGAAGAAAATACCTTTCAATCGCCGGCTAGAACCCATCATCTCCGGATTTATCCGCACAAAGCTTTTTGAAAGTCTGCAATGTTCAGGGCTTTTCTTACTGTATGTCAGTGACACATCCAGATGAAGAGATTACACCCAACATCCACATGAGAGAGGGAATTTTCCCATCTTCACTGTCATGCGGGATCACATGAGGAGACGAGCGGATCATAACAACCCTCATGCATTTTGATATGAGAGATCTGGCCCATTAAAGGAAGTGCTGGTCATTTGCATAGGAAGAGGGGTGATGTCATTGCTTTACTGCATGTAATGTTGGATCGCAACCCAAAAATGGATCCCATGTCTGTTTTGATGGGTCATGGATAGCAGGGGAAAACAATAACAAATGCAAATGTTTTTTTGATGATGTCGCAAGACTATTTGTCCAATTTGTTGTTTTTGTTTTTAAATTTAGTTATTTTAAATTCTAATTTATATATCTAATTTATAATATTATTTGAATAAAATGTATTATAATTATATAATTTTATTTTATTATATTATTTTATTACATTGAGTTAAATCAGCTCTGCTCAGAGTACATATGGACCCTCTCTGAATAGGGTTAAAGTAACACTGAAGCAGAGTTAAAGTCAGTTGTAGTTTTTGTTTTTCCCTTTTCTTCAGTGATTCTGCTTGTTAACAGCAGGTGTTCATCACTAATGCTCAATCATCACTTAATTAATTGCTTAATTATCTCATTAACAGTAACTCTGCTTCAGTGTTACTTTAACACTATTTAGAGCGGGACCATATGTACTCTCAGCAGAGTTGATTTGGGATTTTGCTGTGTAGAATTAAATTATCTTATCTTATTATTATTTGTATTTTTAAATAAAACTGACTTAAGGTTCTGAGGCCAGTTGTTGAAAAGTAGTCTTATCAGATTTCGGCTATCGGATTGGATCAAATCTTGAAAATCAGTTGTTCAAAAGGAAAAAAAGGATTCTGAAATCAGATTAGATCACAAAATCCAGTCTTGATTTGGATAAAATCATCAGTTTGTGTTCTGGATCTGGATTATACTGATCCCATCAGAAGGGTGGATTTCAGGAACAAAATGCAATAAGTCTTTAAAACTGGTCAAAACATACAACATTTTTTTTTCTTTTTTGCTTTTGATTAGTTTAACTGGTAAAGTAATAAATTAAAAGCAGACATTAAGCTACATATTTAGCCTTTCGGTAACCTACTGTAAAGTAAAAAAATAGATTTTGGTGCCATAAAATAATCCCCAAACATCTGTAAATATCAAACAAAAATATTATATTTGATTCAAAGTGTTTATGACTGTTTGTACACCATATTGGCACAATGTTTTTTTTTTTCTTTTCTTTCATATTCCTTCCATCACCCTGTCCCTTTAGGGGCTCCGTAGAACACTAGTAATCCAGATTTGGTAATCTGAAAAAGTGTGTATCTGGATCAGGGTGATCCAATCTAATTTTGCATTGAAAAACCTGCACAAAAGTAAGATGGATTACATGAGCCTGGGTAGAAAAATCCAAATCCAGATCATTCTGATCCAGGTTTAACTTTTTGGACAACTGGACCCTGAAGATTACTTTGCTCTGTAACTACATTAGTGGCCAAAAGATGAAAATCCAGCTTTTATTCAAATATTTTTAAAAGATTTTATGAGCATTTTGTGTAGTTATGCATGGAGTCAATTATTTTATTTGTCATAATAATGCAAAGAAACATACCAAATTGTGCCATAACATAATTTTTTGTCCAGGCTGTCATACAAAGAAATTATGCAAAACATGAGAGAACCAAATGACATATTAATAACTTATTGTTTTTCTATGCATTTTTTTTTTTTTTTTTTTTTTACAAAGAAAAAGTAGTTAGTTTGCATTTTTTGCCAAATAATTTTGTCAGATAAATACTACCCAAGTTGGGTTGAAATTGTACAAACCCTGCAATTGGGTCATTTTAACTCAGCGAATCGGTTGTTTTAACCCAGTGGTTGGGTTAAATGTTTGACCTGCTGGGTAGTTTTATTTAACCCAACTACTGTTTAAAAATGACTGTATTTCTTGCTTAAAATGAACCCAAAGTATGTTTAATCAATGAACTTTCATTAATAAGTTTAATGAATAATAATTAAACAATAAACATTTATTAAATTGCTTATTAATAAATGTTCACCTTTTGATTATTATTGTTGCCTCTAGTAATTATGTGTCTGATTTTTAATTTCCAACCTATTTTGGGTTCATTTTAATCCAGCCATAAAGTCATTTTTAAACAATAGTTAAGTTAAATAAAACCGCCCAGCAGGTTGGGCAAACATTTAACCCAAAAGGTGGGTTAAAACAACCCAATCACTGGGTTTGTCCATTTTCAACCCAACATGGGTTGTTTTTAACCCAGCATTTTTTTAGAGCGTACCAAGTTTAGTGTTTTAAAAAATATTTCCCTCATATTTCAATGGTTTTATTGAACTTTTAGGCTCATTAAAACATCACTTTTGGCCACTGCTGTGTCTTTAGCTCTTCTTCAGATATCTTTATCACATCATTTTGTCCTGGTGAACAGTAAATGAGCCATATTTGCAGAGAAGATGCACATATCGTGAGCATATCTGCAAACAAACATAATTGCTTCATCATTTGCCATGTGGGCTCGCCATTTTTGGTCTTCCTGTGCTTATTATTTATTGTTTGAAATAATCAAATTGAAGAAACATGTGTGGAGTTGAGTGGATTGCTTGAAAAAATGAAATTATGGAGTAATGTGCTTGCAAAATTGAATCATGCTGTCATAGAAACAAGGATTTAGGATGTTTAGAAAGGCACAATTATTGTTTGCTGCAGCGGATTTATGAAAATAGTAGACTGCTGTGCACTAGACAAAGCAAAGTTTCAAGTGTTTTACCTCACAGGAATGTTTCAGCACAGCATGAACAACAAATACAGCTACAGGACACGAGCTTTGTGTTATGCAGTTTTGTACTCCAACTTTTTACAGTCAAGGAAAATTGCATAATAATACATAATAATTCAACTGTGCTTGAATGTTAAAAATAGTTTATTATTGCAGTGCAACATTGTTTAATGTACACTGTAAAAAATGCTGGGTTAAAAACAACCCAAGTTGGGTTGAAAATGGACAAACCCAGTTTTTTTTAACCCAGTGGTTGGGTTAAATGTTTGACCAAATCTGCTGGGTAGTTTTATTTAACTCAACTGTTGTTTAAATATGACTATTGCTGGATTAAAATGAACCCAAAATAAGTTGGAAATTAAAAATCAGACATAATTACTAGAGGCAACAATAATAATCAAAAGGTGAACATTTATTAATAAGCAATTTAATACATTTTTATTGTTTAATTATTATTTATTTATGTTCATTTATTAAACATATTAGTACATGTTAATTCCCAACATACAGCAAATACAGTCATTTTTAAACAATAGTTGAGTTAAATAAAACTACCCAGCAGGTTAAGAAAACATTTATCCCAGCTGCTTTGTCCATTTTCAACCCAACTTGGGTTGTTTTTAACCCAGTGTATCTTCTTTTTGTGAAATATTTAGCTTGAAAAGTGTGTAAAGTTTATTTTAAATAAATGCCTTTTTTGAGCTTTCTATTCTAATCCTGAAAAAAAAAAAACCCACATTATTCCAACATTATTGATGATAATAATAATCATAAATGTTTCTTGAGCAGCAAATCAACATATTAGAATGATTTATAAGGCATCATGTGACACTGAAGACTGGTTATAATAATATTTCATATTTTGGCTCAATATTTTGTACACTGCATATTTCTCTAAAAACAAATGGCATTTGGAATTTGCCAGTATTTTGTATCTAATGCAATGACATAAATATAATTTCAAGTATGGAACCTGTTTCCATCCCAGAGTTTAAAGAAGTATAGAATGAAAAATAGCCTAAACACAACCACAACAAATCACAATTTCATAAAATAAGTTCGTAATTATAAGAAATAAGGTTTAACTGTAAATATGACATCTCAATTGTGAGATATAAAGTAGCAATTACAGTATATAAATATATAATGTCTAAACTCGTGACACGGTATAATGTGAGAAACTCATATCATGAGCACAAACACACAATCACATCATTCATCATGTAATGACGCTTGCCTTTTCTAACTCATGACACAGAAATAACAAACATAGTAACTTATGCTGTCGTCTGATCTGTCCTCCCTTCATCCCTAAGCATCCATGGAGACTGTTGTGGGTGAGTGTGCTTTTTCTAATGTCTTAGCCTTACAAAAACACTTCCAAAAGGCTGGCCTTGCATCAAAGTGCCCATGGGCAACACTCAAAACGGCTTCCAGCTATTGAATGCCCTCTAAGAGCTAATAGTGATAAAATGAAAAGGCGTGTGGGAAATAGTCCCTCAGGGACTGTCAGCTAAAGCAGAACAAATGCTATTCTCCCATGAAAGTAAATCAAGGACTCTAATGTGATGCATGTACAGGTAGACGTTAGGAACATTTCAACAATGTACTGCTTCATTTTAACAGGAGAGATTTGTGTGTTTGGACGTTAGACAAGCCTTTTTCTCAAAAAATGCTGTATTTCTTGCTTTAAATGAACCCAAAATATGTTGAAAAATGAACATTTATTAATATGTTTAATGAATAATAATTAAACAATGAACATTTATTAAATTGCTTATATTTTGATTATTATTGTTGCCTCTAGTAATAATGTGTCTGATTTTTAATTTCCAATACATTTTTGGTTCATTTTAAGCCAGCCATAAAGTCATTTTCAAACAATTGTTGAGTTAAATAAACTGCACATTGTTTAAAACAACCCTTATTTTCAAAGAGTCTAGGTTTGAAATGATAAAGCAATATATACATTGTTCAAAATTAAAACAAAAACATGGATCATGTTCATATTTAATGTGATGAACACCTGCATGAACTTGAAGAAAACAGTTGATTAGAAATAATATCTAATGCAATGATGTTCGTACATTTTACATGAAGTGTCCAAATATTATTTTAAAGGGAACCCCTGGTGTTAAGACTTATATGGCTTATTATAATGTAAATGATGTCTCTTACTGAAATATGAAGTAGAAAACCCATGAAAAATGTACGTTATTTAAAAAATGAATGACATATTTGGACAATGGGGGGCGCAATTTTGTTTAGCTGCACAGTGCGATGTCGATGACATCAAATGGTTGCGCTCGGTGAGCTACTAATGCTACTCTGTTATTATTTTTACTGCAACACAACTTGGAATATTGCATATGATGCCACATTGTGCTGCTTTTGGTTGTAATTTCCAGTCAAAGGGCAACAAGAGAAACGATGCAAGTCTTTACTAGTGATACGAAGAGAAAAGAATGGGAAGTTGTGAAGAATATGGATGAATAATACTTCTGCGTCTTTGTTCTCTCCACTTCAGCCCTGATGCCTTTGAGGCTTTTCATCTGTATGTTTTGGTGCAACGGTGATCTAGTAACACATACAAGTTTTAATATCTGCGGGGTTCCTTTTAAAACCCTTTTCAATTTGAGCCAGAGTGCAAAATTAGTGAGGATGAAAACATCAAAGATGTGCAATATCTCTGTGGCTATTCCAACTACTGTTGTATGATTGACATGTTTTATGTGATCACAGATATCTTGTGCATCACAGCACACACAAGCTTTGAGGCAGTCCGTGTCAATCGAGATGTGTTATAGGCTTACCTTTGTCAGGCTCCATGACAGGCGCAGCATTTGGTTAAAGCATACACTTATATCCATCGGCAACTGTAAGCTCTTTCAGCTGTGGTCTACTAAAAGCCTCAAAGGCACCAGGGCTAAAGTGAAGAGAACAAAGACACGGTTCTTTAAGAAGTACAAACCCGATTCCAAAAAAGTCGGGGCACTGTCAAATTGTGAATAAAAACAGAATGCAATGATGTGGAAGTTTCAAATTTCAATGTTTTATTCACAATACAACATAGATGACATATCACGTTTAAACTGAGAAAAGGGAAAAATAAGTTGATTTTAAATTTCATGGCATCAACACATCTCAAAAAAGTTGGGACAAGGCCATGTTTACCACTGTGTGGCATCCCCTCTTCTTTTTATAACAGTCTGCAAACGTCTGATGACTGAGGAGACGAGTTGCTCAAGTTTAGGAATAGGAATGTTGTCCCATTCTTGTCTAATACAGGCTTCTAGTTGCTCAACTGTCTTAGGTCTTCTTTGTTGCATCTTCCTCTTTATGATGCGCCAAATGTTTTCTATGGGTGAAAGATCTGGACTGCAGGCTGGCCATTTCAGTACCCGGATCCTCCTTCTACGCAGCCATGATGTTGTAATTGATGCAGTATGTGGTCTGGCATTGTCATGTTGGAAAATGCAAGGTCTTCCCTGAAAGAGACGACATCTGGATGGGAGCATATGTTGTTCTAGAACTTGGATATACCTTTCAGCATTGATGGTGCCTTTCCAGATGTGTAAGCTGCCCATGCCACACGCACTCATGCAACCCCATACCATCAGAGATGCAGCTTCTGAACTGAGCGCTGATAACAACTTGGGTTGTCCTTGTCTTCTTTAGTCCGGATGACATGGCATCCCAGTTTTCCAAAAAGAACTTCAAATTTTGATTCGTCTGACCACAGAACATTTTCCACTTTGCCACAGTCCATTTTAAATGAGCCTTGGCCCAGAGAAAACGCCTGTGCTGCTGGATCATGTTTAGATATGGCTTCTCTTTTGACCTATAGAGTTTTAGCCGGCAACAGCGAATGGCACGGTGGATTGTGTTCACCCACAATGTTTTCTGGAAGTATTCCTGAGCCCATGTTGTGATTTCCATTACAGTAGCATTCCTGTATGTGATGCAGTGCCATCTAAGGGCCCGAAGATCACGGGCATCCAGTATGGTTTTCTGGCCTTGACCCCAGAGATTGTTCCAGATTCTCTGAATCTTTGGATGATATTATGCACTGTAGATGATGATAACTTCAAACTCTTTGCAATTTTTCTCAGAGAAACTCCTTTCTGATATTGCTCCACTATATTTCGCCGCAGCATTGGGGGAATTGGTGATCCTCTGCCCATCTTGACTTCTGAGAGACACTGCCACTCTGAGAGGCTCTTTTTATACCCAATCATGTTGCCAATTGACCTAATAAGTTGCAAATTTGTCCTTCAGCTGTTCCTTGTATGTGCATTTAACTTTTCCTGCCTCTTATTGCTACCTGTCCCAACTTTTTTGGAATGTGTAGCTCTCATGAAATCCAAAATGAGCCAATATTTGACATGACATTTCACAATGTCTCACTTTCAACATTTGATATGTTATCTATATTCTATTGTGAATAAAATATAAGTTTATGAGATTTGTAAATTATTGCATTCCTTTTTTATTCACAATTTGCACAGTGTCCCAACTTTTTTGGAATCGGGTTTGTATTATTATTCACAACTTCCCATTCTTTTCTCCTCGTACCTCTAGTAAAGCATTGAAGACTTGCATCGTTTCTCTTGTTGCCCTTTGACTGAAAATTACAACCAAAAGCTGCACAATGTGGCATTGTATATTATATTCCGAGTTGTGTTGTGGTAAAAATAACAACTCACCGAGTGCAACCATTTGACGTCACCGACATCGCGTTGTGCAGCTAAACAAAATTGCGCCCCCCATTGTCCAAATATGTCATGCATTTTTTATTTTTAATGTAAATCTTTCAATAAAAGAAATCATTTACGAGTCTTAATATCAGGGGTTCCCTTTAAGACCACTGTATACCCATCAGGTGTCTCTTTATGTCACATAATACTGTCTTTGAGATCTCTAAAGCTCCCTAAATATGTCTTTTCTGGCAGACAGTGCCCAGTGGTTTGTCTATCTCTGTCTGTGATGTACGTGTGTGTGTGCGTTCACTGTGGCTGTTGAAAACTACAGGCTGTCTGTGGTAAAGTCAGCTGGGGTGAGCAAGATAAAAGCTGTTAGGCCTTGCGTTTTCAGCCCTCGTATGAGTAAAATCAGGACGTAAACAAATTAGGGGCTGAGCGACGGCTTTCCACTCCGTCTGATGCCTGTGGGTCCAGCCCTGTTGGCCGGGGTTAAAAGGCAGCCTGAAGTAGCTGAGTGCGATTTTTGGCCGTCTGCTGCTCCAAAATGAGAATGTAGAAAGAGATGAATTTAACATACTGGGTATAACATATCCTTTTCCCTTCTCTGTTTCTTTCGCTCTCTTTTTTGCTTCTTATGATCTGGCAGACATCAGACAGTAGGTGAGTTTGACTCAATGCAGCGCAGCGTTGGTGTCTGACAAATGCAATTAATTCTGGTTTTCCTGCTTGAATGTTGATTATTTTCCTCGTATTCTCCATTGTTGCAGCTCCTCTCTTCCCAGTCTGTCAGTAACGCTCTGTTTAGTTCCTGTCTCTATGAAGCCCCTCCTTCTGAAAAGCACAATGTGCTCTGATTGGTCGGCTGGAGCAGTGTGTTGTAATTGGTGTTTGGGGAAATGCCCCGCCCTTTACCATAACCACCAGTTTCAACACACTACTAACTAACTCAACCAAGCCCCGCCCCTTTATTCTGCATATGAATTATTGAAATGAGGAATATAGTGACGTGTTCGTTCCTGGAAGAAAACTCAAGACTACAATGGAGGCGTTCAGAGAGTTCAGAAACAGTGACACTGATATAGAGAATAACTTCAGAGCCTTTTCATCCTCAAACAGCAAAGAAAGTTGAACATGTAATAAAGCACTCTTTAAAAGTGAAGCTGGTTGGATTAAGGCGGTGTTAGGGTGGAGGAAGAGAAAAAGGGTTGCGTCTCCATCTTGGCAGACCGAGCTCAGCGTGACTGATGAGATACGTGCCATCACTGACACCCCCGCTGTCCGGCACTGGGAGGGAGGAGACGTTTATGGGAAAGGCAGATCATCCAGTTCTGATGTGCTCGTGCCAGACGCAGGGTAAATCTCTCTCTGGAGACTCGCAGCAGCCAGACTCCGCCAGCTGTGCCCACGTTGTCACTGTCTGTGATGTAACGCATTCTTCTTCCTCTCGTGTGCTGGCCAACACCTAATTTGGGCACAGACTCCTCATCTGATGAGACGCCGTTATATGATTTAAATGATCTTCTTCTGTTACTGTTCACATGGCCGTGTGATTCCTTTCTCTCTCTCTCTCTCTCTCTCTCTCTCTCTCTCTCTCTCACACACACACACACACGTATAAAATGCTAAGCCGGTGTGGATAGTTGCCATGAAATACTTTCAGGATCTTGCTATACTCCACTCCAATCTAATCACTTATCTCTTTTTCTTAAAGTCTCAAACTAATTTATTTAAGTGCATGTAAGATTTATGTTTTTGAAATAACTCACCACGGCTGCATTTATTGGATCAAAAATATAGTAAAAACAGCAAAATTGTGAAGTATTATTACAATTTAAAATAGCTGTGTTCTATGTGATTATATTTTAAAATATAATTTATTCCTGTGTTCAAAGCTGAATTTTCAGCATCATTACTCCAGTCTTCAGTGTCACATGATCCTTCAGAAATCATTCTAATATGATGATTTGATGCTCAAGAAACATTTATGATTATTATCTTATTATTATCAAAAGTTAACAAGTTTCAAGCTTTGAAAAAAGCACCATATATATATATATATATATATATATATATATATATATATATATATATATATATATATATATAATGTTATAAAAAGATTTGTTCAGGAATCAGACTGATCCAGGTTGAATTCAACTCACTGATTCAATGAATCAGTTGCAGCAGTTAAGATGAAAGAAGATTATCAGTGTCTGAACAACAACTTTAATTTGCTTTAAAGTTCTATTGTATTGTTTCAGACGTCCTGTGAACTACTTTTATGGTGCTTTTGCATCCTTTATGAAGACTGAAATCCATATAGCGATGCCTCAAATCTCTCTTTTTTTCTGTTTTTATCAATTATAAAGACACCCTGTGGTGAAAATCAGGTTAACATTGTTTATATGATGTGTTTTTAATATACATTAAGATAAACCATGTGCAAATGCATCAGTCAACACTACTGCCGAGTATTTTTTTTCCTTAAAACTGCAGTGAACCAAAAACTCAGTTTGAAACCACCCCTGTTTCCTGCCGTCACAAACAAGTAACCAATCCCATAAAAGTGTGGGCGGAGCTTTTCTCCACTGATGTTCAAAGCGTTTCTAAGCATGCTGATTTTTAGAAGACAGCTGTCTGACTCTGAGATGAAGAACGAGAACATGGTTTGAGTAACAGTAGCAAGCTGTTTGATAACGTATGCAAGCAAAAGGCTAATAGTATCAATTATCATCATGTGTTTGACGTTGTAGATTTTTACCATTTTTTTTTTTATTACCAATTTGGTGCATCGACTTGTAGACGACCCTGCTTGTGTAATTCACTCTTCCTCTGAATTAGTTTCTGGTTCAAACATATGTGGCTGAATTAAACCAATATTTCCACTTGCCATCGTATAGCGTTTACTACAGTTATCAGGTAATCCGAGCTGGTGAGATTGAGTAGAGGCGGGGCTAATTTGCATATTCATAAATCCACCTATACTAAATGCTCGCTTACATTTAAGCTTTTTTAAAGCATGAAAAAATTATTTTCACAGGATTTTTTTTTTTTTTTATATTTTGATTATAAAAGATGAGTTTTAAGGATTAAAATTATTGTGCAGGGGGAGTTTAATATTTTTGTGGAAGCTATTTTTTTATATATTCTTATATAAAAAAGTTATGTCAACTTACATGTCAACTCTCCAAATACACGGCTGAATAACCATTTTTTATGTGTGTATATGAATCCATATTTCTCTAATAAGTATATACTTTTTGATACAGAAGGACAGTGTTTTTGTAATTAAGTCGTTTTTTTTTTGTAAATAAATAGTGGACAAGATATAACACTCCTCGTTCTCGCTTTTGGTCAGTATATTCATTCAGTTAATGTTACACATGTCACGTATATTATCCTCATTCTGTTTATTCTTTGAGATTAATGTAGTTGAACGCTGACATTAATCTTGTTTTTTACTCCTATTTTTCCCCCTTTGCTCTCTTTCGCTAACAATCAGTTATATAGCTTTTCTAACATAAGCCAGCGAACAAGAAATCCAGTTAATAAACACATGAATCGCAAAACTCAAGAACTCAAGAACCCTGTGCAGCAAAAGTGAAGGTTAGGTTGGGTTTAGATTTATAGTTAGCCATAAAAATAAATGAAACAATGCTCCTGATCACTTGCACAACCTAAAAATTGTATCTGTCCTTACTACAGATTTCTGTCCACTAGTTAAAAAAATCCAAAAACAGTATGAATTGTGTAAAATAAAGGGCTGCTTATGCATGCATTCCCTCTCTCTGTTTTTTGATTGACTTTTTTTCTCCAGACAGACCCTCATTTCAGTGCATTTCTTGCATGGCCAGACGTGTTATTTAGTGTCAGTGCTGTTTGAACTTAGAGAGAACGTAAATGCACTGAGAACTTGGCTTATCGTTGGATGTCATCCTTAACTAGTGGCTTAATCTGACTCTCCACAGCCTTCAAGCAGCCAGGCGTAAAAGGAAAGGCAGCGGAGAATGGTTTCCAGATTTTTTTTAAAAAAAGGGAAGAGAGAATCCTCCAAATGTGGGACCAGATGGCTCCTCTGTTCATGTTCTTGTACATATTTAGTCATCGCGTTTCAAGTGGTGGAGATTTGCATGTCGGTTTTGTGATACTAATGAATATGTTTTTGATTTGCATTGAAGAAAATGGAAAAAAATCTGTCCTGTAGTGACTCTCTTTCTCTTAATGAATTCCAGGAGAAAGATCCTCCTTTAACCTTTAATCATTTGAATCAGCTTCTCTTTCATGGAAAGTGGCTGATCTTAGATAGCGATTTGTTATAGGTTAATAGGTCTTCTTGAGAGACATCGTTTGTTTTGTGGCTAACGAGTGATTAACAATTAAAAATGAGTTCAGCTATTCTCCTCAGGCCACGTTTATGTAAAATTCAGTGCCATGTATCTATAGATCAACGTATAGAGAGAAATTAGTAGTAAATCCTTGCCTGACTCATTGTTTATTAGATATTCCCATAGTTATTTATTAATGTGATTTCTACAAAATGAATACTATTATTTATTGTAGAAATAACATTTTTGTGTGTGTAGTAGTATATACTAAGAGGATTAGGGCCAAGCAATAATAAAAAAATAAAACCATCTCGAGATTAAAGTTGTTAAATTTCAAGAAAAAAGTCGAGATAAAATGTTGAGAATAAAGTCATTAAATTATGAGAAAAATGTTAAATTTTGAGAAAAAAGTCGAGATAAAACGTTAAGAATGAAATCGTTAAATTACGAGAAAAAACTTGTTAAATTTCGAGAAAAAAGTTGAGATAAAATGTTGAGAATAAAGTCATTAAATTATGAGAAAAAAGTTGTTAAATTATGACAACAAATTTGTTAAATTATGAGAAAAAAAGTCGTTACATTTTGAGAAAAAAGTCGAGATATGGTGAGAATAAACTCATTAAATTACGAGAAAAAAGTCGTTAAATTATGAGAACACATGTATTCGTATTCGTACATTTTCTCTAAATTTAACAACTTTAATCTCGAGATGGTTTTATTTTTTATTATTGCTTGGCCCTAATCCTCTTCCGTATACTTGACAGTGTGTGTGTGTGTGTGTGTGTTTATACTAAATAGTTTTTTTAATTACACAAATTTTGTTTGTACCTGTAGATGTAATGGTCTACAGTTAGGCCTGAAATGGAGGGAAAAGTGGACCATATGGCGCTCAAATAAAAAGTAAACCAATTATTTAGCTTCTTTTTAAGTAAAGTTTTAGAGCCTCTCCCTCTCTCTCTCTCTCTCTCTCTCTCTCTCTCTGTCAATCTGTACTCTGTGTGAGTTGGCCAGTGGTTTGATTGGTCCTGTTGGTGGGATAATTGCCCGTTAAAGTGTTTGGGAGGCAGGTGCGGGACGGCTGTGTTAGCGGAGCTCTTGCCCCTGACGCTCTGAATCAGCGCTGTGTTCTTACACAGTAGACTCCTGTAAAAAACAGCCATCTGCACAAATATGCAGAGTTTTTATTGCTGTACGAATTAGGTTCAGGAAGGACAGACTCAAGATTGACAGATTAGTGACGTCAGGTTCTCAGCGTCATTCATTCCAGCCAGCAGTTTTGTTGTAGAAAGGTAGGCCTGCTTCAAATTAATTGACACGTGCACAGCTGTGCTTGATTATCTTTCTAGTTTTAATTCTACATGCTTGTTGTCAAATCCAACTTATTTATGTAAAGACCGGTGAATTTTATATTTAAAGGGGACCCCTTTTCACAAGATGTAATATAAGTTTTAGGTCAAAATACCAAACAGATCATTTATTATAGCTTGTCAAATTTGCTTCTATTTGGGTGTGAGCAAAAACACACCGTTTTTGTGTGTGTCCCTTTAAATGCAAATGAGCTGCTGCTCCAGCCCCCTTTCCAGAAGAGGGCGGAGCTTTAACAGCTCAACAACAACAAAGCTGGAGAATCTCACGCAGCCAAAATGACGACGGTGCTCAACCTTACATTGTTGCATTGAAAAATTTGATTCATTCATGTGATTCAAACTGATTCGTCTCTACATCAGCATTTAAATCTTTTAATTGTGAAAGATTTTGTTAAATGTCGCTGTAATTTTTAAGCATTTAGCTACGTTTTTAGTACTTTTTCAAGAGGAGCTTGACTGTATAAACCAAACATGAAATTAAATTTGACTCCATTCACTATTAGTTCACGTTTAGAACTAATTTCCAGTATTTTCACGATCCAATCAATTCCCAATGAGTACTTTTTTTTTAACATCCTATTTCACTCAGAAATGCATCTGATTACGAACGTGTTTCGGGTTGAGAATGGCAATTCGCAAGTTGACTTTGCTTTCAAATCTGAGCATTTTATAAGCTACCATTTCAAAATAGGATTTGATATGCACATTTTATTCATAGTCAACACTGAGCATGTCATTTTGCATGTCATCAATTATTGTTAATTATTACAAGTCATGCTATAATATAACATGTAAACTCAGTCCTTTCCCGGCTCCAATCAATCTATCATGTCAGGATATGCTGCATTTCACATCTATCAGCTTTGGATCAGCTGTCATTAGCAATGTTCCCATCTACATATTTTCATGCATATTTTGAGAAAAAAAATGGTGGATGAAAATGCTAAGATGTGCATAAATTCAGTAACACTTTAGTATGGGAAACAATTCTCAATTTTAATAACTAGTTGCTTAGTGGCTTGCATATTGGCTGTTTATTAGTACTTAAAGCACATATTAATGCTTTATTCTGCATGACCTTATTCTACATCCCATAATCCTACCCAATACCTAAACTTAACAACTACCTTAACTATTAATAAGCAGTAATCGAGGCAAAAGTGACGTGATGGAAACGTTGCTTTAATTCACAAATGTTTTCTGTGATATTCCAATTTAGCAGATAATAGTCAAACTCTCAGCTTCCAATGCAAACATAGTTTTGATGGATAATCCAAAATTCAATTTCTCTAAATCATTGATGTCCAGCCTATTATTATGAGATCGAATATCATGCAGAAATAAAACTACTTGTATGATGTTTGTTTTTTGACAGGCTGAAAAACAAACCGAGCAGCAGACAAGAATCCTAATGATTTTCTAGTGCACTTACAGAAAAGCACATTAGTGCAGTTGAGGAAGTGTCTCCGTTTTCTATAATGAAACCACAAATTGAAGTCACAATTTGAGAATATTTTCCTTGTGGTCCAGACCCGCTTTTCCAACCCTTTACAGTATCATAATAATCAGAGCCATATGATCACAAGAACCTGCCATGTTGATGTAATTTTTTTAATTATTATTTTAGTTTTACAAACTAGACTCCTCGAAACGTCAAAGATATTTCGAAGATCTTCTGAACTCAAATTCAGACATATTTACATCATCTATGAAAGAGCAGAGCAATATGTTTGCAGTCAACATCTGACTGTTGAATGTTATTGCCATGTTTAGTAAATGCAGGGCCAAGCATGCGGTAAATTTAGCTTTGTTTAATGTTCAGAGCCTTTGATGTGTTTCACGCAGAGCTGCATCGCCTCCGAACATGAAGTCAATCGCGTGAGGATCCTGACTGATCTCCATTGTTTCCCATTATTAATTGCCGTTTTGTTGCAGTGTTGTTCTGGGGCTGTAGTTTTAATTATCTGCTTTACATATAAATGACCTTGCAATAAAGTGACTAATTGAGTTTTTTTGACATTTGACTAACCATATGTCTTTTCATGTGGCGTCGGGAGCTTCAGAAACACGCTGGAAAATGACTGGGCTTTGTGATACTATAAACCAACCACTTGAAGAGAAGTTTGTAATGTGAGGAATGTAAACTATTTTAACAATGTTTATAAATGCATAATGTTGTAAAATGGATGTCATTGGGTTTGTATGAGATTTGCCATTACTGGAATCGCCTTGGGGTGAAATATCGGTTTAAAAGTGCAGTCTATCATCATCAGGCTTTGGCAATAAAAGCTTGTGATGGGAATTCATTGGGAGTTCTGTTTCCTAGTGAATTGGTTCATTCGAACAGTTTGACTGAATCAAATGATTAAAAAATGATTCACAGGTTCATTCAGTTTTTTTTTTTTAAAAATGTCACATTAAAACTATTTCTTAAACTGTCCTCTCACTTATGTAGCATTGCAAATTCAAACAGTTTATCTGAATCAAGTGATTCAAATAATGATTCACAGGTTCATTTGATCTTTTTTAATGTCACATTGCATAAAAACACTGTCTTAATCCTCTGATATGTAGCATTGGGAATTCTATTTTAGTGAATTGGTTCATTCGAACAGTTTAACTGAATCAAATGATTCAAAAAAATGATTCACAGGTTCATTTGATTTTTTTCATCACATTGCGTAAAAAACACTTTCTTAAACTGTCCTCTCTTATATGTAGCATTGGGAATTTAAACAGTTTATCTGAATCAAATGATTCAAATAAAGATTCACAGGTTCAATAGATATTTTTTAATGTCACATTGTATAAAAACAGTTTCTTAAATGGTCCTCTCTCATATGTAGCATTGGGAATTCTGTTTCCTTTTATTGAATTGGTTCATTTGAACAGTTTAACTGAATCAAATGATTCAAAAATTGATTCACAGGTTCATTAGATTTTTTTTTGTCACATTGCATAAGAACAGTTTCTTAAACTGTCCTCTCTCATTTATAGCATTGTGAATTCTGTTTCCTTTTAGTGAACTGCTTCATAAAAACTGTTTAACTGAATCAAATTGCATAAAAACACTTTCTTAAACTGTCCTCTCACATATGTAATGTTGTGAAATCAAACAGTTTTTCTGAATCAAATAAAGATTCACAGGTTCATTTGATCTTTTTTAATGTCATATTGCATGAAAACACTGTCTTAACTCTCTGATATGTAGAATTGGGAATTCTGTTTCCTTTTAGTGAATTGGTTCATTTGAACATAATCAAATGATTCAAAAAATGATTCACAGGTTCATTAGATTTTTTGTCACATTGCATAAAAAACACTTTCTTAAACTGTCCTCTCATATATGTAACATTACGAATTCCAACATTTTATCTGAATCAAATGATTCCAAAAAATGATTCACAGGTTCATTTGATTCTTTTAAATGTCACATTGCATAAAAAACACTTTCTTAACTTTCTGATATATAGCATTTGGAATTCTGTTTCCTTTTAGTGAATTGGTTCATTTGAACATAATCAAATGATTCACAAGTTGATTTGATTCTTTTGTCATGTTACAAAAAACACTTTCTTCAATTGTCCTCTCTCATATGTAGCAATGTGAATTTGAAGCAAATGATTCCAAATAATGATTCACAGGTTAAAGTGATTCATCCCTGTGCAGAAATCCCTTCTCTTTTACGCTTTCTTTTTTGTAGTAAAATATGACAAGTTTTTTCATGTCTGTTTCTTTGATTTATTTGTCCTGGCACTTCCAGCAGTGTACAGAAAACACATTCAGGATGGCTGTACTGGATCCAAACTGCGGATGAGCTGGGAAGCCTCCTGAGATATACTGATGGAAGATACAGTAGTCATGCCAGCCTTTCAGATGAGAAGTGCATTTCATATTCAAGGGTGTCTAGCCACACTGTACTGAAGCGTCTCGAAATCCCCATATAATGACACACACTTTCCTCTGCACTACTTGACAGTGAGTGCAACACAACTTTTTTTTAAGTTGTTATCACAACACATGCCATCTAAAATCACCTCTGCTGCATCTTACTTTGCTTTCGGGGAATGCACACTGGCTTTTTATTTATTATTATTATTTGTATTATTTATTCATGTCTCTGTTTATTTATTTATAAATGGCAGGCTGAGTGTACACTAGACTGTTTTCTGTTTTACTCGCGTCCCAAAAGCCGTGTTAATGCCATGCTGGTTGTGGATCTGTATTTCAAATGAATAACATCAGCTCTCAGAGCTTTATGGTGCTTGTGTGGAACTCTTCAGCGCCAGTGCAGCCATGTGTGTGTACAGTATTAGAAATCTGTTCACATCAGTGCCAGTATTGGGGAGTATCTAACTCAAAGTAGCAATGCTACCTTTCTTAAAGTCTGTTATGCTTTTCATGCAGTTTCTGAATGTAAAAGGTCTGCAAAATTTCAAAGATCAAAGTGCAGATAAATGGAGTTAAAGTGATTCTGAACTGCATGAAATGAGTCATCAGTAATTCCAGTCTGTGGAGGTGATGCTGCAAATTTGAGAAAATTTAAGTGTTTTTTGACTTTGTACGCATGTAAACCGATTGTAGGAGACGTAAAAACAAAACGAGGAACCTTTAAAATAGCATAATAGGGCACTTTCGGTCTGGAAAGACTGTCTTACATTGATTGCTATGGTTAAGCGGGAAGCTCTGGGAATCATATGAACATCATGAAAGCTGAAAATGTAGGCGTTAGCTAAGAAATTGCAAACAATATAGGGAACTTTTTGTTTTATGTGTATATTATTTTATATTATGGATGCAAGTTGAGTGTGTGTTTGTGTGTTTGGACATACATGTATTTTTGTAATGTTTCTGTTGCCAAATTGTTGTATTGTGACGTCATAAAAGAGGAAAATTGCAAAAAACCTATGGTGGGAAAAAATAGGGCCACTTTTTTATAGTTATTGAAATTATGACGTTTCTTTTCCTATTAGTTGTATTTGGCGTAAAACAATACATGTTATTTTATTTTAGGGGATAAAGTGCTGAAACTCTATTGTAATTGTTCAATTTTCCAAGGATCCTTTGCATTTTTCAAACAATTGTGTATCGCTCAATTTTTTGCACACAGCCATGAAATTCATACCACATGGTACTTTGCCTTTATCCAATCGTTCATAAATATCGGAGATTATCAAAAAAACACTTTGGCAAACTAGTCCTAGGTTTTTGGCTCAACCTTGATAACTGTTAAAAAGCTTTAAAAATATATTTTTTCCTATGGTAAATCGCTTGTATTGGCTGTAAATTGTACAATTTTCCAAGGATCAGGATTCTCCACTAAAAGTGATTGGGCAGACCAAATCGTAAGTTGTAGAGACATGAAACTCTGAGGGATAGTAGTACTTACACCATCTACAACATCAGCAAGGAGAGGCCCGTGAGAAATTCGAAAGAAATTGGCCACCAGGGGGCGCCTTCACATTTCACATGTGCAAACAATCATGTATTGTGCAATCTTTCACACACAAAATTCATACTATATGGTAGAACTCATTCCGAGCAGTTTTGCCGCTAATACCCCTTCTGTCCATCGAATCGTTCATTAAATATTGAGATTATTTCAAAAACCAACTTTGGCGAACTATTCTTATGTTTTTGGCTCAACCTTGATATCAAAATAAGCTTTAAAAAATATATACAGGTGCTGGTCGTATAATTAGAATATTGTGAAAAAGTTCATGTGCCTCTCCAGTCTTCCTTCAGACTCTGGGAACATGATTTCAACATGAAATGCAAAATTTACTTTTATCTGAAAAGAGGACTTTCGACCTCTGTTCACTGTCCAGTTCTTTTTCTCCTTAGCCCAGGTAAGATGCTTCTGATGTTGTTTCTGTTTCAGAAGTGGCTTGGTATTCCTTTTCCTGAAGATGTCTTGAGTGTGGTGGCTCTTGATGCGCTGACTCCGGCTTCATTTTACTCATTGTGAAGCTCTCCCAAGTGTTTGAATCGGCTTTACTTGACAGTATTCTCAAGCTTGTGGTCATCCCTGTTGCTTGTGCACCTTTGCCTACCCAGTTTCATCCTTCTAGTCAACTTTGCATTAAATATGCTTTGATACATCACTCTGTAAACAGCCACCACATTCAGTAATGACCTTCTGTGACTTAGTCTCTTTGTGGAGGGTGTCAATGATTGTCTCCTGGACCATTGCCAAGTCAGCAGTCTTCCCCATTAGTGTGGTTTCAAAGAACAAGAGATACATGGAATTTATACTGTAGGGATGGTCATTTAATGAAACTCAAATGTAAATATTCTAATATTTTGAGATACTGGATTTTGGACTTTCATTAAATGTCTCGATCTTTTTATGCAAGTGCTTAAAGGCCTTAAAATGCTTGAATCCCGTTCATTGCTGCGTGCAGCTATATTTTATTTTATTTTTTGTTTGTTTTGTTTATATTTTGAATTAGCTTTTATGTTATATTTCTAGTTTTCATGATAATTTTAGTTTAATTTACAATCATTTTGTTATCTGCTTTTGTCGTTTTCAAGCTAATAATTTTAGTGCATAAACTTAAACTCATTTTGGCTTATTGCCATTTTCATTTAGTTTAAGTTTTTCAATTAATATTTATAGATTTTTTTCAGCTTTTTTTCCCCAATTAACAGAAACGTTTTATAAGTTTTGGTTTTAATAATTAATTTAAGTTTAAATTCTTTGCTGAATAGAACATTCAAAAGAACAGTGTTTATTTAAATTTATGTTTTTGCTACATTATAAATATCACCTTTGATCAGTTTAATGCATCCTTGCATCTTACTGATTTTTCTCCTTAAATAGCTTCAGTAGCTACCTTCTTTCCTCAAAAGAGTAGCTTGACTTTTGTTGAATTATGAGTAGCTTGTCGCTTGGCATGGTACAGTTTCAAAGTAGCTTTCCAAACACTGCCAAAGGCCCTTTGTTGGTCCCTGCGTAGACCTGTCGGTCGGATAAAAGGGATCGAAAAAGAAAGGGAAAGACAAAAGGAGAAAATGTTATGTTCCTGTTTGCAGGGCTATGCCTTCATTTGTCCAAACATCTCAACATGGTGTCCTCTTTTCAGCTCACTGTAGCCGAGTGATGTGAATTTTATTTATCATACGAGTGGGCACTCTGCTTCCATCCATCTGCCTCATGCTCTGGAAAAGGCAGCCAAACATAAAGAAAAAAAAAAAAAAGAACAAAATTAAAGACCTCTTCTACCAGAATACTCATTTGTGCCGGCTCATCTGCATCAGCTTTGGCTTCTTGCAGGCTACTAGCTGGGTTTACAACGGAGTTGGAGGCGGGAGCGGCATTTAACGGACTGCACTGTTCAGAGCAGATCCATCAGACAGCAGAGGTGAAGAGAGGAGAACAGCATGCTGGTGAAATGTGTCTCAAAACTGCTTTTACGGGGACTTTCTCCTCAAGAGCATCTGGCATTTGCATGTGCAAGAGCAGCGGCCCATGACCCGACCTGCTCTGAGCGATAATGAAGCACATCGTTGAGTTGTATTATCATCAAAGAGCGCCTTGTGTTGATTGCGATTAGGATGACAATGAGCGTCATCTGTATTGCCATGCTCTGTAATCACTCGCAGCGGTCGCCAGAGCTCTCCGCTATGATGTGCCCTCTCTGTTTATAGTAATGAGTTCATCTTAACACGAACAGACATGGCTAATTATTAATGCTGCAAGCGAAGATTAACATAATCTTGGATTGATATAAAAGAACTGATCTGTTTCCAAATTAGAGTTATGGTTGAGCTGAGAATAATTTTACATTAATATGCCTGTAGGTGGCGACAAAAGACTATCTTTATGGGTGAGTCATTGAATCATTTAGTTGAATATTGAATTATTCAGCCAAATGATTTTTTTAAAACACTGATTCATTCAGGAATTTTTGTAAGTGAATCATTCACTCAAAGCATTCATATACAAACTAATTATGTAGTTGTTTTTATGAGCAAGTCATTGAATCAACACTAATTCAGTTAGGAATGAAACAAGTGGCCATCTTTGTAAGTGAGTTTTTGAATCATTCACTGAAATGATTCTTTAAAAAACACTGATTCAGGGACTAATCAAGTAGTTTTCATTTTGAGCAAGCCATTGAATCATTCAGCCAATGGTTTGTTCAAAACACCAGTTGATTCGGGAATGAAACAGGTGACCAGTTTTTGAATTATTCACTCAAACAATTTGTTAAAAACATTGATTCATTGAGGAACTAATCATGTAGTTGTCTTTTTGAGTGAGTCATTGAATCATTCAGTCAAATGATTTGTTCAAATCACTAATTCACTAAAAGAAGTAATTGTCTTTGTAAATGAGTTTTTAATCATTTGCACAGTAATTGTCTTTCTGAGCAAGTCATTCACTCATTGAATCATTCAGTCAAATATTGAATCATTGTTAAATGATTTGTTTAAAACACTGATTCATTCAGGAATGAAACAAGTGGTCATCTTTCTGAATCTCTGAATTTCTGAAGTTTTTGAATCATTCACTCAAACAATTCTTTAAAAAATCATTGATTCATTGAAGTAGTTGTCATTATGAGCAAGTCATTGAATCATTCAGTCTGATTCATGATTTGTTCAAAACACTAATTCATTCAGGAATTAAACAAGTGACTGTCTTTGTAAATAAGTTTTTAATCATTCACACAGTAATTGTATTTTTGAACAATTCAGTCATTGAATCATTCAGTCAAATATTGAATCATTTGGTCAAATGATTTGTTTAAAACACTGATTCATTCAGGAAAAAAGTCATGTATTTGTCTTTATGAGCGATTCATTGAATCATTCAGTCAAATGATTTGTTCAAAACACTGATTAATTCAGGAATAAAGCAAGTGACTTTCATTGTAAATGAGTTTTTAATCATTTGCACAGTAATTGTATTTTTGAACAATTCAGTCATTGAATCATTCAGTCAAATATTGAATCATTTGGTCAAATGATTTGTTTAAAACACTGATTCATTCAGGAAAAAAATCATGTATTTGTCTTTATGAGCGATTCATTGAATCATTCAGTCAAATGATTTGTTCAAAACACTGATTAATTCAGGAATGAAACAAGTGACTGTCTTTGTAAAAGAGTTTTTAATCATTTGCACAGTAATTGTATTTTTGAACAAGTAATTCAGTCATTGAATCATTCAGTCAAATATTGAATCATTCAGTAAAATGATTTGTTTAAAACACTGATTCATTCAGGAATGAAACAAGTGACCATCTTTGTAAGTGAGTTTTTGAAACATTCACTCAAATGATTTGTTAAAAACATTGATTCATTCAGGGAAAAAATCATGTATTTGTCATTATGAGCAAGTCATTGAATCATTCAGTCAAATGATTTGTTCAAAACACTAAATCATTCAGGAATGAATCAAGTAACTGTCTTTGTAAATGAGTTTTTAATCATTCACACAATAATTGTCTTTCTGAGGAAGTCATTCAGTCATTGAATCATTCAGTCAAATATTGAATCATTCAGTAAAAGGATTTGTTCAAAACACTGATTAATTCAGGAATGAAACAAGTGACTGTCATTGTAAATAAGTTTTTAATCATTTGCACAGTAATTGTATTTTTGAACAATTCAGTCATTGAATCATTCAGTCAAATATTAAATCATTTGGTCAAATTATTTGTTTAAAACACTGATTCATTCAGGAAAAAAATCATGTATTTGTCTTTATGAGTGATTCATTGAATCATTCAGCTAAATAATTTGTTCAAAACACTGATTCATTCAGGAATGAATCAAGTGACTGTCTTTGTAAATGAGTTTTTAATCTTTCACACAGTAATTGTCTTTCTGAGGAAGTCATTCAGTCATTGAATCATTCATTCGAATGATTTGCTTAAAACACTGATTCATTCAGTAATGAAACAAGTGACCATCTTTGTAAGTGAGTTTTTGAAACTTTCACTCAAATAATTTGTTAAAAACATTGATTCATTCAGGAATGAATCAAGTGATTGTCTTTGTAAATGAGTTTTTAATCTTTCACACAGTAATTGTCTTTCTGAGGAAGTCATTCAGTCATTGAATCATTCAGTCGAATGATTTGTTTAAAACGCTGATTCATTCAGGAAGGGAAATGAGTGATTGACTTTATGAGCAAGTCTTTGAATCATTCAACTTAGTGTGAATATATCACACTCTTGTTCACATGATATTGCTGGTGTACTCTATCATATCGTTTGCCATGGTTTTGCTTTTTGAAAATGTTCACGAACTCCCTGGCAATTTGAGAGCAACCCTCGGGAGGTTCCCAGTCCCCAGTTTGAGAAACACTGTGTTAGGAAATCATCAGAACGCTTTCCATAAACTTAATTCAATGCTCTCAGCTGCTTTTGTTACTTTGGTGGGTACTTGGAAATCATGCATAGATATCACACTGTCCAAACCATGAAACACAGACATAACCGTGATAAATGGCCTCCTAAAACAGTTCTGACGCAGTCGAGAAAGTCCCAAACCGTCTGTGCCATACAGGCAGAAGTGAGAGCCAGCTTATTGTATTAGTATGATGTTTTTTCCTCTGAATTCCATTATGGGTGTATGTGTTTTTTTCCTCTGCCCACACCATGTAATGTTTTCCTGTGAAAAGTGTTTCATAAATGATTTGCCCAGACTTCATGTGTCATTTGAGATGCTCTGACAAAAACTTTGAGTGCAAGAGGAAAAAAAACCCGTTATCTTCAAACGGCAAACTCTCTTCCTCAGGGATTCGCAGACTTCATCAGTGGCGCCTTATTGTTCAGTTTCCATTCTCTTGGTTTTGAAGCTACAATAAAGGCCTATGTCTGATACTGTGTGATGTGGTTTCGTCCGAGAGAAAAACAATCCTTTATTTTTAAAGAAAATCCCATATTCCCAAATGAATTGATAATTACAAACAGGATCGTTGAGATCTCTGGCTAATGCGGGGACTGAAAATATGGTCTCTCTGTTGGACGACATGTTTTATGAGGTTGGAGAGTGAAAATAATTAGAAATTCTTATGATGGTTCTGAAAAGACAGGGTGATAAAAGACATACGACCCACAGCTTGCGAGCTGACAGTCGGGCATGTCTTTTCGCTTTGCGTTCGTTTTGCTTTGAGGCATGAGTGTCAGCGGGACTTTGAGAGCGACGAGCAGAGCTAGCGTGCGAGAAGAGCGTGTGGGTCAGGGTTTATGAGGAAGCACATTCACTAATAGGGATTATGCTGTCAGTTTAGCTGGTGATGATTCAGTGTGTGCAAATATAGGTCAGGAAGGTTTAACGGCCACCTTTAAATATGCCTCTTGTTGTATTGTGCAGTAGCAGAGCATGATGAAGACGAAGGAGGTTACAAGAACAGTCTTTATTAAGCTTTACAAACTCAGGACAAACACTAGAATAAACTCAGGAACAATAACGGGACCTAACATTAACAAGAACCGACCAGGAGTAACACGAGGCTTAAAGGGTTAGTTGACCCAAAAATGTAAATTCTGTCATTAATTACTCACCCTTATGTCGTTCCACACCCGTAAGACCTTCGTTCATCTTCTGAACACAAATTAAGATATTTTCGATGAAATCCAAGAGGTATTGAAAGGTCACTTTCAAGGTCAAGAAAGACATTGTTAAAACAGTCATGTGACTGCAGTGCTTCAACCTTAATGTTATGAAGAGACGAGAATACTTTTTGTGTGCAAAAACGAAAAATTTCCGTGTTTACATCAGAATGCCGGCTCAGTATTGGCCAAAGCTGATCATGTGATCAGCATGACGCATGAGTGTGACGCTATAATGACGCAATAATGAGTCTGTGTTCTGACGTAGAAGCGCTGGACATAAACAACATATGTGAATGACACAGAAGAGAAGAGATTGTTGAATAAAGTCGTTATTTTTATTTTGTTTTCACGCACAAAAAGTATTCTCGTCTCTTCATTACATTAAGTTTGAACCACTGCAGTCACATGACTGTGTACGATATACCTTTCTGGACTTTGAAAGTGACCTTGAAAGTGTCATATACCTCTCGGATTTCACCAAAAATATCTTAATTTATGTTCCGAAGATGAACGAAGGTCATACGGGTGTGGAATAGGGATGGGCAGATCGATATGAAGTATATCTGACGTTGAGTATCGAAAGTATCAATACTCAAATGAAAATATATCGATACTAAGGTGTTTTTTTTTTTTACTAGTGATTTTGTTTAATTAACAATAAATTTAATGCATACAATATGCATTGATTTAGACAAATAACCTATGTTAGCGAATAATTGTGTAGTAGAACTATTTTCATGCTCATCTGAACACACGCAAATGCTGCAAGTCAGGACCAATCAATCACAGAGAGCGTTCACCACATTCAAACCGTACTGCATGTGTTCAGTATCGTATAAAAAAAAATATTGATGCATTTGGGAAATGCAGTCCAGAACAATGCTTAACCTAAGACAGAACAACATAATAGGCTATGTTTGAGTTATTTCACAAGAAACAAAATAAAATGGTAGTCTATACATTTTTTTTTGCAATTACATTTATTTAAATTGAACGTTAATTATCCGTATTGATGTGCTGTTCTATAACTACACTGTCAGAATACAAAGTTTGCATGTAATGTGTGCAACAGCCTGTCACTGGCAGTCCCTTATGTAAATGAACACCATTATACAGTGACCATAGTTCAGCTAGGTCTACAGTATTTGTAGATTTTCATGGTTACCACTACAAGTAAACATTTTAACCATGTGTAAACAAAAATATAATCTAGTAAATTGCAATTAAGGCATATTGAATGTTAAAATACCTTAAAATATAATGTTAAGTGGGTATCATTACCCATTTTACTCATAGTAATTCAATAATTTAAGGACTTAAGTTATTAAATTATTAATAATTTAAGTTCAGATTAGAGGTATCGTATCGGTATATATTGGCCTTGAAGGTATCGGTATCGTATCAAAAACAAAATAAGCGGTATCGCCCATCCCTAGTGTGGAACGACATGAGGGTGAGTAATTAATGACTGAATTTTCATTTTTGGGTGAAATGAAATGCACAAGAACACAGGAACAACTAAACACAACATAATCATGACAGTTTGTATGAACACTCACTCTAAAAAATAATGTGTTGGCTATAGTTTGCATAATTTTTTTTTTTTTTTTGAGTTATGACATCTTTGAGTGAAATTATGTTCAACCGACAAGCTACATAATACATAAACACACATTTTTAAGTTGATTACTCAAAAAACTACCAGAGTTGTGGCCCTGAAACCAATTAATTGGATCTAAAATCCCAGTAAAATTTACGGTAAAAAAACGGCAGCTGTGGTTGCCAGAGCTTTACCGTAAAAAATACAGTAGTAGCGTAAAAAAAAAAAAATCTGTTAAATTTACGGTAAAATAACGTATTTCACTGATATAATGTTAATTTACCAACCTAATGAAATACTAATATCTGTTTTGTACCTTTATAATACACTGACAGTCACCAAACACAGTGGTGATAAGAGTCACATGATGAATCAAAGTTCATCACAAGCAGATTTTCCACAAGCTGAGAAGGACAACACTAACATATAGAAGGTGCACACAGTGTCATTCACACACACACTAAACACCATCATGGTAGCATGCATGAAATTTTAAAAATGCAATAAACATTAATTGAACAACAATAGATGTAACATAAAACCCTAATGTACATAACTGATTAGAAAAAAATGAGAAAAACTAAGAAGAAACAGAGTTATTTCAACGGAAATATATCAAATGTGAAGTGTCACGCAGGGAATTGTGGGAATGTCAATTTACGGTTTTTCACTGTAAATTTTACAATGAATTGTTATTTTTCACTTCCAAAAATTGTGAATTTAATGGTATTTTACCGTAAAATTACATTAAATGTACTGTTAGATCTATTACAGTTATTCACTGTATATAGTACGGAAACTTTCTGTAAACCAATTGACAGTTTTTCACCGCAGCATTTTTACAGTCTTTTACTGTTAAAATCACGGTCATTTTTTATAGTGTAACTTATTTAACATGTATATGTAATGAACAAGTAAGATATTATTGTCATTAGCACAGTCATTGCAATAGTGTTTACCTTCATGTATTTACTCTTCAGATCAATGATAAACACAAAAACTTCAACATTACAGAAACTCTTAAATGTCAAACATAACAGCATTAAACACTAGGTCTCTCCCTTCAGTAAAGCCAATTACGCAGAAATTAGATGATATTAAGTTGATGTAATGACCAACATTATTATGTCAGCAAAATAATGTTTGCAACTTAAAAGGTTTAATTTGCAACCATGCATTTAAGTTGTGTGTGTGAGAGAAAAGTGTTTTTATAATAACATTTTTATCATTTTTGCAATAACACTGCCTACTCATTTGTCTTTCACAGGGCTAATATCATTGTTAAATTTGTTTGCACCCCAAATAAACACAATTCAGAATTTTTGCATAATTTGACAATGATTGATTGAAGTGACGCTGTAAAATATTCTGTGATATTTATCATGGTTTTCTTTTTCTTCACACACCATGCCTCATATTTCATCTCAAACAGGCTCTTCACTGACACTGTTGTCTCTTTAGTAAGTAAAGTAAATAAGTAAGCAAATTTGTTGGTTGTTGGTTTTAAAAAAAAATATTTTTCTGTAAGACTTTACAATAAAGTTCACTTGTTAACATTAGTTAATGTATTAACTAACATGAACTAACAATGAGCAATACATTTGTTACAGTATTTTGTTAATGTTAGTTAATAAAAATACAGCAGTTCATTGTTTGTCCATGTTAGTTCATAGTGCATTAACTAATGTTAACAAATACAACTTGATTTTAATAATGTATTAGGAAATGTTGAAATTAACATGATCTAAAATAAATAAATGCTGTCGAAGTTTTGCTCAACTAATGAAACGTTGTTGCAAACTGTTACTGATTTTTCAGAGTTGTAAATAAAGAGTATTGGAGTACATTTCACAAGTATACTATTTATTTCTACTTAAATTTTAATGTTTAATTAAGTATGTTATTTGCTGGTTATTTGTATTAACTAAATTCTACACCATATTCTTTTCAATGTAATGGTACAGTTGACAGTCATATTTTGTGTAATAAAACAGCTAAATTATTTTCAAGCAATAAATATTGAAATTATTTCATTCTTTTATATTTTCATAGTTTTAAAAATTTATATTTTTATGAAATGTTTTACTTTATCAGATAAAATAAAAATATTTTAATATTTATAAATGGTCTTTACAACAAGACAAAAGTTTTACAGCACATTTTAATTAAAATCCACTTCTGGTACATAAACACCCATGTATACAGTGTGTGTGTGTGTGTGTGTGTAGGTGTGTCTGTGTGTGTGAGTGAGTGTGTGTGAGTGTTTGTGTGCGCGTATGTGTGTGCATGCGTGTGCGTGAGTGTCTGTGTGTGTGAGGGTGAGTGTGTGTGTATGTATATGTGTGTGCGCACACGTGCGTGTGTCTGTGTGTGTGGGTTTGTGTGTGCGTGCATGCATGTGCGTGAATGTGTGTGTATATGTGTGTGTGCGCGCACTTGTGTGTGTGTCTGTATGAGTGTGTGTGCATGAGTGCGTGCGTGAGTGTGTGTGTGTGTGTTTCATAATACACTTATGAAGATATGGTCTGTCCAGCTCCGTACAGAAGTCAGTTAGTGTTTAATGGGATGGCCTGTCATCATGAATGAATCCGGTTCAGATGAGGTCTATGAAAACAATGCGTTTTCAAAACGTCAATAGACCAGGACTAATGAAATTTTAATGAGACTTCTAAAATGATATTTTAGCTATGCGGCATAGTTTCTGCTAGAACAGCAATACACAAGGAATGTCTTTTCCTCTGGGGATACATTCGGAGTTAGGAACCAGATATTGCCAAGAAATGCTTGGTTAGGGACCATTTGTAAAAGTATAAAACTGGAAGTAGACTTTTTAAAACCCTTGAATAGATAGTCAGAGCCATTGAGAGATAATTTTTTTTTTTGAAATTCACAAGAAAGTCTGAAATGCAATCTGTGTGAGTCAATTATATATGTATATGTTGGAACATAATTGCCGGATTTTCAATTGCATGCCCTTTTTTACCAAATAGTGGTGCTATACAGTTTCTACAGGGTGTGTTCGGTTCTCTTGGTTCTCTTGGTCCTTTTGGTCCGGTCCAAGCTTAAATGCTTATAATTGAGTCAAGAATCCATGTGCTCTACATTAAACATTAAAAAGTGTACTAGTGACTTTAGTTTATTGCTAGTTCTTCATGTTGACATGACTGTTTCTGGTATCTCCGCAGCACAGGTCAAAAATCCTCTTTAAAAGCGTAACAGACGCGTCTCCTTAGGGCCGTGCAACTGTGACATGTTCATTGACACGGCTTTGAGCATGAGCACTCCTCATCGCTTGGACCTCACACATTCACCGCTGACATTTAAAGGACAGCGCAAAGCTGCAAACGGAGCATCCGTGTGTGTGACACTTTGGCAAAACGACATCTTTTTGCAGAAAACGCACGGGAGGGGTTTACATGTTACATGCTGCAGGTGTCTGTATGAATGGCCAGACCGTCATTAAAGCATTTGTTCACAGTGTAGTCGAGTGTGAAGTCTGACTTGTCGTCTCTGGAGTGTAAAACGGACGTTTGTTAAATGTCAGAGGATGGGGAAGCCAATAAAGCCATGTGTGCCGTAACATGACCCGTCACTTTCACAGCACACAGTGTTGGGCAGCAGCGTCTCTAAACTGTAAATTTAACTAATAGGTAATTGTTTAACTATCTCTCAGTAAAGATGCAGAATATGTGTACAATATGTGTTGCCACTCGCTATAAAATTACATTTTGAGGACAATATTTCAGCAATTAAGTCTATTCAGCTAACAAAACTATTTTATTTGTATGCATATTTTGCAATTTTATTACTTGTTACTCTGTTTAAACAATTTAACCCCTTTGTCTTTAACAAATGCAAAGTCAAAGTCTCTTCTGCTCGTCAATACTGCATGCATTTGATGAATTATAGAGTAATATTGTAAAATATGATTGCAATTTAAAATAAATTTTCAGCATCATTACTTCAGTCAGTCACAGGATTCTTTGATGAATAGGAAGTTCAGAAGAACAGCATTTATTTGAAATGGAAATCTTTATCATTATAAATGTCTTTATAGTCACTTTTGATAAATTTAAAGCATTCTTGCTCAATAAAAGTATTAATTTCTTAAAAAAAAAAAAGAAATCTTACTGACCCCAGTTTTTTGAATGGTCATGTGAGAGCAATCGGCAATATAATTATTCTGTTTTATTTCTTCTAATAAACATGTACTGGATCAAATTACAACAGACTATATATTTAATATTCGTAGTTTATAAAATAAAGTAGAAATGATAGAAATAGTGTACCTGATTATTTAATTGGATATATTTAATTATATTTAAATTATGTTTTTTATTTATAAATATAAATTATAATTTCATCACATTTGCCATGCCACAATAACTGGTTGATTTCGTTTACTTTGAAAAAAATACTGTTGTATGACAGGTATGATTTATTTACGACATTATTATTATAGTTAACTGAAACTAAAAATAAAACCATAAAAATAAAATAAACATTAACTGAAATAATATAAAATGTAAAGAAACTTAAACTTATTTTTTTCAGTTAATTGCCAAGACTACATTTCTCATTTTCATTTAGTTTAGATGTACTAAAATAACTAAAACCAAAACTAAAGCTTTATATCCATCTTGGGAGCGCGTCACTCCCGGATAACCAAAAATGGGCAAAGAGGCGGGATGTGGGTGGAGCTAAGAGACAGCAGACAAACGACTAGCAGTGACAGCAGCAGCAATCACCTGTCACTCAAGTGGCCACACCATTAATTATGCAGAACTTTAAGGCTTAATATAATTTAAACGGATGAGTTATGAAATAATTCACCACCCTCAGAGTTGTCATGAAGGGCAAAATTAGCTATATAGACCAAAAGCACAATTTGTACCAGGCTGTAAACATATTTTTTTCTGCTGTAAAGTTGAGCATTTTCATAGCAGATCTAGTCCAAATACATTAACATTATTCAATAACATGCTAAAACTATTCTGAGAGCTGTCATGATTGAATTCAAAATATTAATAAAACTATAGTAGTATCTCAATAACACTGCACTACCGATTATAGTCTTTTTGTGCACTAAAATGAGGAATTCATATCTAGTTGCACTCATCAGAAATAATCTGAAGCAATGTTTTGTAAATCTGAGCTCTGGGGTTCGCAGTGGAGTCTAATGTGCCGTTGCGTGTTCATACACCTGGAGTGAGGGCGGACATGTGATGAATGCTGTGGCCCGTCCCAGGTGACAGGACTAACCGAGCCCGAGCTGACAAGAGTCCCTGGAGAGTTCATCCAGACCCCTGGCATGACACACACACACACTTCTGCTTATACACCAACCTTCTGTCTAAAGTGGTGTCATAATATATATATGTCAGTGCCTAAGTGACGGCACCATGGACTCATGGACTCCAGCTATGCTGGACATAGAGGACATGATGGGTCCATTTGTCATCTTTCTGTCAGGGTTCCTAGGGTGTTACGGAGGCGGTGATGGATTGGGCTGAGGGAGACGGTGGGTGGGTATTGATTTCAACCTCTAACTTTGCCATAGACACCACAGGGAGCTGTAGTTACTGTACCTGTTGTTGTCAACACTTGTTTGATAACTTTGTGCAACTATAGCAGTCCAGCATTTGCAGAATATTGCAAAACGCTGGATTACTAAAGTAATGATGTAAATAACTGTTAACAAAGTGTGTTTTGTTTTTGGCAGTGATAACAAGACAGTTTTAGTTCAAAGATATTGTTGATGAAAATGTGGCCAGAGAATATAATGAGTTGTTTTCCGTAACAATGAATAACTCTACCATACACAATTGTGTGTATATTTATTTATTACTCATAGTAATGTTTTCAGAACATGGACAGTTGGTGCATATTGTTTTTATGAAATACTGATTGATGTTTACATTAATATTTGGTTTGATTTTGCATTTTCTTTGCAACTAAAGCAGTAATTTCTTAACCTTTTTTTTTTTTTTTTACTCAAACCTACAAACCTAAACCTACTTTTTACTGTTTTCCAATACAATACAACACTTGAATGTATTTAGGTAAATATTTTTTTCATTAAGCTGTAATTGCAATACATTTTTTATACAAAAAAAAAAAAAAAAAAAAAAAAAAAAATGAGAGTATTGGTATAATAATTTAATTAACCACAATTTATTTTGTGTTTCCAGAAGTTTCAAGAACTGCATTTTCTTCTGTAAAAACAATAGTTATTGAGAAGGGAAAATATGATTATTCAGTTAACATCTTGATTTTATGTAAATTTTTTTGCAATCAAATTTAGATTATTATAATTCATTAAATTAAAATACTTTTAAGTCATCCTGGGCGCTGGACCCCTGAACTGAAGTGCTGTTTTCAGAAAGTTACTTTTGAAAGTAATGCATTACAGTATTGCGTAACTAATTGAGTTACTTAGTACTTTTTATGAAAATGCATTGTTTTGCATTACTTTTTCTCATCTGGGCTGGGCTTGTTTGTTTGTAAATTTGTATTTTTGGCAAATGTAAAGGCCCTTTCACACCAAGGACCCTATTTTAATGATCTAAGTGCATGATCTAAAGTGCACAGCGCAAGTGAATCCACTTTTAGTTTAACGACAGGAAAAATGGTCCAAAAGGTTTATCCCTATTCTCTTAATAAGTAATCAGTGTGTTTTGGGCATAATGTGCAATAAACTAATCAGAGTCTCATCTCCCATTCCTTTAAAAACCAGTTACATCACTGTATGTGTAACAAGCGCGTTGTGCAGCCGCCTATAGGCGCATATTACTAATGCGCCCTTTAAATAACATAAACAAATATTGCACCATTGACTTTAGACCTGGTTTTTTTTTGGTCAATAGTGCAGTTGATTTCAGTTGCCTCAAAATAGCAACACACCAACAATGCTCCTGAAACAATTTGTTTTCAGACAGAGCACGCCCATAGGGCAAACAGATGGGCACAAATGCATTTAAACAGCGTGGTGCTGGATGTGAAAATGATAACTGCGTCAAGCTGAAACTAGCAAAAAAACACTTGGTGCCTCATTGCGTCAGGTGTATGATAGGATTATTAAATGAATAATCCTCAGGCTGAAGGAAATGCAAATTCATGCCTGTACAGTAGAGGGTGCAGCTCAAACAAACCTTTCAGCTGTGCTGCCATTCTGGATTAAAGAAGAACAGGACGCACTCGTTACTTTTAATGCGTTACCCCCAACACTGGTTATATTTGTCGACTAAAATTATATGCCAAATTCGTCTGAGTAAAATGGGCTACAATGTACGAATATGACATGATGATATATTGACTAAATGTAAAAAAGAAAAAAATACACTACCGTTCAAAAGTTTGGGGTCGGTAAGATTTTTAATATTTTTAACAGAAGTTTTGTCTGCTCACCATGATTGCATTTATTTAATTAAAAATACAGTAAAAACAGTAATATTGTGAAATATTATTACAATTTAAAATAACTATTTTCTATTGGAATATAATATAAAATGTAATTTATTTCTGTGTTGGAAATGCTGAATTTTCAGCATCATTTCTCCAGTCTTTAGTGTCACATGATCCTTCAGAAATCATTTTAATGATGATGATGATTTGCTGCTCAAGAAATATTTGTTATTATTATCAATGTTGAAAACATGTTTTTTTTTTTTCAAAAGTTCAAAAGAACAGCATTTATCTGAAATACAAAGCTTCTGTAGCATTATACACTACCGTTCAAAAGTTTGGGGTCAGTAAGAATTTTTATTTTTATTTTTTTGAAAAGAAATTAAAGAAATGAATACTTTTATTCAGCAAGGATGCATTAAATCAATCAAAAGTGGCAGTAAAGACATTTATAATGTTACAAAAGATTAGATTTCAGATAAACACTGTTCTTTTGAACTTTCTATTCATCAAATAATCCTGAAAAAAATATATATATATTTTGTACATTAAATAAATGTTTCTTGAGCAGCAAATCATCATATTAGAATGATTTCTGAAGGATCATGTGACACTGAAGACTGGAGTAATGATGCTGAAAATTCAGCTTTGATCACAGGAATAAATTAAATTTTCAAATATTTTCACATAGAAAACAGTTATTTTAAATTGTAATAATATTTCACAATATTACTGATTTTACTGTATTTTTAAATAAATAAATGCAGCCTTCGTGAGCAGACGAAACGTCTTTTAAAAATATAAAAATCTTACCGATCCCAAACTTTTGAACGGTAGTGTATATATTGTAAAACTGAACACTTTTTAGCCAATTAACACTGCACCAACAGATGCCAACCAACGCTGACATTCACCAGATTATAGTCACTTCTCAGACATTTGACGTCCCGACAAGCGCCAATTTATCATGTTCAATCGCGACAGTAACACTTATCCCAACAAAATCCGACGAAGTGTCTATTGTTGCTGTCGGCGAAGTGTTAACTGGCCTTTACTGGTTTTCCGTAGCAGAATATAAAGCATGTTAGAAATACAACAAACATCAGTAACACTTCATTTCGAAGGCTTTATTTCACTTTAGACATTCTATTAATAACTCTTTGCAAGTTGCAAATTCTACTTTTTTTGTCTACTTATTCTACTAACAGTGTACTAAGAGAGTTAGCTGACATGTAGTTGCAAAGTAGAGTGTCTAAAGAGGACCATCGAAATGAAGTGTAATCCAAACATCTGCTTATACGCTTTTCCCATCAGTTCAAGAATGTTTTTCTCATCTCATATAGATGAAAGCGAATGACGAAACAGCGTCTGAATTTGATGTAGTTTCGATTCTCGTTGACGTTTACATGACATCATCAGCCTAATCAGATCATCACCTATGCGTGACGGACTGACAGTCCAATATAACTAAATGATGAATCACTTTTTTATCCATCTGCTTTGTCTTTGTGGTATTTACTGATCCGTGCACCGACAGAAGCGGAGCAGAATAAGATCGAAATCATCGGCCCACACATGCTGTGCATTCTGGGAGGGGGGCCGGGGGACCGCTGGCGGTGGGGTGATAAAAACTTAATTGCTGAGTGCTGCTTTACAGTCGTGTTTCTGCGGTGAGGCCGTGAATAAATTCCCCATGACAATGTCTGTGCTCTGTGAGTAAACACAACACTGGCAGGTCCTTGTTTGCATATTGTTAATTTGTCCACGTCGCACTGCGGCTCCACGGTACTCTTGGAACCGATGTCAGCCGTCATGCTGCCATCGCTGCCCTTCTGCCCGCCGCCCACTGACATGTTAGCATTTGTCTGAGAAATGCCAGGCCACGGATGTGACATACCACACGCTTTGGACCAGGGTGATGGACCTGCATGGGGTGGAGTGGCAGCACAATTTTAACCCCGTCTAAAACTCTTCACATGCAAAATTTACCCCCTCTTAAAGATGGGTGCTGCACTCAATTTGTTGAAGTTGTTTCTGAATGACAATCGACATGAGGCAAGCTGTCAGTCAGCTCACAGGGGTCTTTTGCTCATAGAATATGTTCCAGTAATGTTAACTGGCTTGTAGTTTGGTGTTATAAAAGAGTAAGCCGTCTGTAATAAGTTTGGTGTCTAGGAAACTACATGGATAGATGGGAAACTGGGGAGGTTTGCAACAATGTAACACCATCAGTTTAACCAATTATAGAAGCTGTGCAGTGAGTATCTGTGGAAAAATATAAAGGATTTACAGGATTAAAGGAGTGGATGATTATGATTTCACTTTTTTAGCTTTAGTTAGTGTGTAATATTGCTGTTTGATCATAAACAACATCTGCAAAGTTACGACGCTCAAAGTTCAATGCAAAGGGAGATATTTTCTTTTACAGAAATCGCTTTTTAAGGACTACAACAAACGGCTGGTAGGGACTACAACAAGCTTCTTCCTGGGTTAGTGACATCACAAACCCTACAATTTACATAAACCCCGCCCCCGAGAACACACAACGAAGAGGTTGAGGCCATGTTGGGCTGCTTTATAGAAGAGGAAGAGTTGTTGTAGTAGAGTGTTGTTCATTTTACGCCACAAACGAGGGCCAATTCAACGCTGGAGTTGCACAAAAGATTAACATAGTTGAATCAACTCCACAGCAACTACATCAATTTATCCACTAACCATTCAGAAACATCTAAAAGTTGTAACTTCTTCCTGAGTCTCTCCATCAGTGTCGACTCCGGTTTGAACAATGTAAGGCTGAACACCGTCGTCATTTTGTCTGCGTGAGATTCTCCAGCTTTGTTGTTGTTGAGCTGTTAAAGCTCCGCCCTCTTCTGGAAAGGGGGTGGGAGCAGCAGCTCATTTGCATTTAAAGAGACACACACAAAAACGGCGTGTTTTTGTTCACACCCAAATATTTGACAAGCTATAATAAATGATCTGTGGGGGATTTTGAGCTGAAACTTCACAGACACATTCTAGAGACACCAGAGACTTATATTACATCTTATGAAAAGGGGCATTATAGGTCCAAAATAGGACTTTACTAAATAGGTTTATTGCACAAAAAATCATAAATTTCCTTTTTATGTAACTTTTCACCATCCCCATGATATAATATTGGCCAGATTCTCCCACAAGGCTTTTGTGATTCACTCTAGCAGGAGTTTGTTGATTGTTTTTGGCCAGTGTGAATGTGCTGACGAACTCCTGTCATGCTTCTGCTCACTATATGGAACATTACAACCACAAATCCAAACGGAGAGACTCTTATTGATCTGTCAAAGAGGTGAAAAGCTACAATCACTAACACACCCCGCACAATACGATAAAACCTGGAGAAAGTCATTTGCTCCTACAGCTTGCGAATAACTTTTTGATATGTGGACGTCAGTTTAGTTTCATAGATTTAATAGCAGGTTTTTGGGAATGACAAGTATTTGTTTTGGCAAACGGGGGGGAAAAAAAACACTCACTGATACCTATTTTCTGTTATTACTGGCGTAAATCAAGGCGGCCACACTGGAATCAGAGTTAAAGGTTTTAACTGGAGACAGAGTGGATGATGGGATTGCAAGGGACATATATATGGACAGAAGGTGGAATTTGTGTAGAGCATTTAGAAGAATAAAAGGAGATACACTTTTAATCTTGAAGCGTGTGTGTAGGTCAGATTTTGCCTGTATTGTGGAGACCAAACACACAACTCAATAAAACTAAAATCAAAGGGAACATTAGCTTAATAATCATTTTAAAGGGGAGCTATTATGCCCCTTTTCACAAGATGTAATATAAGACACAGAATGTGTCTGTGAAGTTTCAGCTCGAAATACCCCACAGATCATTTATTATAGCTTGTCAAATTTGCCCCTATTTGGGTGTGAGCAAAAACACGCTGTTTTTGTGTGTGTCCCTTTAACCCACAGGGGTCTGAGGATTTTTGGGACCCTGGAGAAGTTTTGACATGCACTGACATTCATAATATGTTCATAAACATATTAATGGAAAAAGTGTCATTACACTGTATTCAGCACAAACTAGGCTACAATAATATGTGAGGAACATGTATGTACATGTTTGTGTTTTTGAAGGAATAACGTTTATGCGTGGTTATTGAAAAAACAAAAAACTTAAGTCACTGAAATAAAGCCAAAAAGTATATATTAAATCTTTGTTCACAATACTTCTGGGTATTAGAGATTGTAGACTAGAGTTTTTGCTTCAAAATGAGGTAAAAATTATGCTGCCTGCTTGTTCATATAAAACAATAGAGAGATTTAAATTTTCTAAAACATCTTTTTTCAAGACACACAGTACGCATGGAGGCGTGAATAATCATGAATAATGGGTGATTCTCACCCGAGAATACAAAAGAATTACATAATAATGATCTGAAATGACTTGCATATTAATGAGGCCTTTCAGTCAGGTAGGCTGTGAAAAAACCCTCTGTAATCATGATTCAAATCTCATCATGGTGTAAATCAAACATACAGAAAAAAACAGCAATACTGTGAAATATTATTACAATTTAAAATAATGGTATTCTATTATATTCTTTAAAATATAATGTATTTCTGTGATGCAAAGTGTCTGAACAATTATTGTTTCATATAGGTTTTTAGCTTAAAAGCATGCACATTTGGAGAAATATTGATGGATTCTCATGTTGATGTCAATTTTCTATACAGAGGAGTATTTATTCATTATTTATTGTCGTCACTATGAACGCTGGATACTGTGTTTTCAATTCATACTTGCAGCCGGAGGGCGCTCTGTGCACCTTTAGTCCACAAATGCCAATGCTAAAGAAGAATAGGCAATCCAGGAACTAACCGAACTAACAGAGGCCAGAGATCGCTAACTATGGCTATTCAAAACACTTTTCAAGACAATAAATACACGATTGAGATGATGAATGCATGTATTGACTGAATTTGCATCTGAATAGTGCTGGCTCCGTGGGTGTGGCCGCATTAGCGGATAATGAGCTGAATCACGGATTCCTGACATGGCTCTCTTTTCATACAGATTACATAAACAGTGAATATTTGTTTTCGATTTGTCTTACAAGATTTAAAACCTGACATTTCACCGTTTTTTTAGACATAAGTCAAATTTTTTTGTCATTAGTATTCACTAAGTTACAGTTCATTTTCTGAGAACTATCAGATTGGACTTCGTTCAGAGGGAGAGGAGAAATCACGCATCATGTTAGTTTTCTTTATTTTACAAAAAGCACAACATTTTGTTTTTACTCTGAGTGTACACAAATGAAATAAGATATTCCACAGATTAAAATGGTGTATAACTCTTAATTGTATGTGCAACATTAACGGAGTATTTTGAGTCTCTTTCACACTGGCAAGAAAAAAAACGTGGTGGTATCGCCGGCCATACCCTCAGACCTCAGAGTGTTAAATGCAAATGAGCTTCTGCTCCCGGCCCCTTTCCAGAAGAGGGCGGAGCATCAATAGCTCAACAACAACAAAGCTGGAGAATCTCACGCAGCCAAAACGTCAGACAACAACTTTTGCCATGACGTTAGAACTGGCACATCGCTGTTGCTTGCGAAAACAAAATGGAAACGTGCAGATTAAGGGGTGGTAATATTATAATAAGATCCCCTTCCTACGTCACCATCTGAGCAGCTCATTTTTTCACATGCTTGCAGAGAAAGGTTTGCCAAAACAAGCTTTTTCATGTTTTCTGGGTTAATAGATGCACCGGGGATCCGATTATAGCACTTAAACATGGAAAAAGTCAGATTTTCATGATATGTCCCCTTTAATAAAATTAAGTTTAATAACGTTTAATAAAATATATTTTTGCACACTAAAATAATATTATCTACACACAACATCTGCACTCTGGTTCAGTTCATAAATTTGCTAATTTTATTATTCATAACAGTTTTCTGCTAGATCAGTCCCTCTCAGCGATGATGTCTCTTGGCTGGGTTTGTTGTTTTGTCTCTGAATTAGCAGTCTCAAATGTAATACACAGATGCATTTTCCAGAAGACTATTTATAATAGTCCTGAAGTGTATCTCCAGAAAAAAACGCTATTATGGGAAAAAGGTCGCCCCAGAAATGTCTGTCCCTGCCATTCCACACTATATTGTTGTCCATGATTTATTCACCGTCTGTAGACGTGATGAATTTTCCAACATTCCCAGTATTTAGCCAAAATTTGTAACTGGAGTCTCTCTTCATCAGTGAGATATTGCTAAACCATTTTTAGGATATAAAACACATTCTGTCTGTATGCTCTGCATTGATGCTAATTAAACTAACCACCAAAAAAATGCAATACTTCTTCGTTGTGGAACTGTTCTATTGAAGCGGCGCCTATAGCGTTATAGGTTTCCTTTTGTGTTAACACCATTTTTCTTCTTGTGTCCCAAACGGTCTTGTTCTGATTAATTAGCGGCTGAAGAATATCGATGGCAGGCACATTTGCTCGGCTCACTGAAGGGTGTGAAGACGCTCGCTGTGGAGTCTAAGTGCATCCAGATATCTGTTAATTGGCTCTCTGGATATTCTAGATGTGCTTTTTCCTCTTGTTTTACCTCATATCTTTGATGCCGGCATATCACAACAATTACTCCAAGAGCTCAATAAGAGATACCATCAACGTCACGAGCAAACACAGCGTGATGCTGATGACTGGATGAGTGTTTATCCCTTTTTTGTTGGTTGGCTGCTCATGGATTAATTATCCTTTTAGTTTTGTACCTCAAACTCACATTAGCTTAATTGAATCTCGCAAATATCGCACGCACAATTGGGATATAAACAGCTGTAGTTTTTCTTTCCCCTGTTTTCCTAGTAATAGAGCATCTCCAAATGGTATCATTTATATCTTGTTGGTTAATTAGGCGCCACATTGGACTGGAGCTCAGGGTCATTGTTTATTTAAAGATTTTTCTTATGCGTTGCAAGTTATGCTGCTTTACTTGCTCTGCAAATACAGACCTTTGAGAAAAGATGCGTTGTGAAATATGTATCGATGCTGGTGACTTTGAACTCTCCTCTGAAAATGCAGTTTTTATGTTCTTTGTAGTGAATAAAATCATTTGCTTTACAAGCATATGTTTTAGTGAATGCTGAGAGTGAAATGGTTGTTTGAGGATAATTAATATTTGATTATGATTATCAACAGACGTCTGGATTTTAGCAGTATAGTGCATATAAAAATTGATAGAATAGTTGGCATGAACTGAATCTGAAATTATGTGGAAGCACAAGTCTGCGTATTGCAGAAGTTATTTTGAACAAAGCAAAAATGTATAGTACTCTTTCTAGCACAATATGGCAAGCAAAAACATCTCAAAATGTCACGTTTTGAAAAAAATTGTGTGCCAAAGTCTCTCTTTTGTATCATTTTTGGTACAGAAAGTTGCCAAAAGTGACATCTGGAGGGAATATTTGTTTTTAATGACCATACAAGTTCAATTAAACCATCAAAATATGATGAAAATATTTTATAATAATATGAGGGAAGAATAAAACTCTAAACTTGGTGAAGGTATTTATTTCACAAAATTATTTGGTTAAAAAAAAGGCAAACTACAGCTACAAGTTTTATTTTACTATGCAAAAAAAGTGCACGGAAAAACAAAAAGCTCACAGGAAAAAGCATACATCGACTGCAACATAATCCGTTATTAATATTTCAGTGGTTCTCTCTTGTTTTTGCATGTGTTCATAATTTCCTTGTATGACATGGCCAAAAATATGTCTGCACAGTTTGACATGTTTCATTGTGTTATCATCACAAATCACAACTACATAATATGCTTACAAACTCTTTTAATAACATTTGACTGTCAGTTTTCCCAGGCTGGACACTACTGCATTGCAGAAGTTATTTTGAACAAAGTAAAATGTATAGTACTTTGCTGATACTCTTTCTAGCACAATATGCAAAGCAAATACAGAATTTATTTGTGCCCTAAGAGCCAAAATCTCATTGCAAATTAGATAATAGAGAATTATATGGGCAGTTGATATGATATTATGTTTTCATTGTCATTTTCTAAAATGTATTTTAAGTAATAAGTACAGAAGCACTGGTATTTTTTTTTTTTTTTAAATGTATGGGTCAATGATGTGACGGTTCATTTTATTTTTGTCCAAAGGCCTTAATAATAATTAAAAGCAAAGATATTTTATCCAAAGTATGTGAGGTAGTACTACTAGATCTCTTTTATTGAATCCAAAAGGTTTTAATTATATTTTGCAACATTTAAAGGTATTTTAAAGATTTTGAAGCGTCAAAAGGTCATTCGGTTTAACCGTCCAAAGGCCAATACAGCCATTTTATTTGTGCTTAAAATATCTTAAAAAAATTAATAAATGTATATATTTTTATTCTGGCATGATTTTATAACCTCATATATCAACATAGTGCAAAATGGTATTAAAATTATGTGTAGAAGTCGTTGCTTTGTTATGAGAAAGAATGTCCGGAAAAATTTATTTCATTGATGTAATTCGGAGTAACCAATATACTGTAAAGGGGCCATTTTGGATCAAGTCATGTGGTCAGTATCATATGACATTATTCACATGGTCATGAAGCAAAATAACTATTTGAAAAATTCATGTTTTCACTTGATCATACGCATGTCCCGAAACATCAGGTCATTCGGTGCAACCGCTATAAAACATGGAAAATGTTGTAATATTTTAAAAACTTGTACTAAATATAAAATGTTTGATTATCCTTTTGCTAGATATCAGCCTGTTAACATTGTTTGAAAATATCATCATTTGGTGTAACCGAAAGTGTCATTTGGTAAAACCGAAATTTTGTCTGTCTTGTAAAAAATGACAAAATCAGTGTTAATTGATTATAAAAACCACATCATCTCATTGTTAACACTTAATAAAACTTCAAAATTAATTATATCTCCATTATATTTTTTGACACTTTTAAAAAATGCATTTGTCAATTATCCGTACATATCAAAAATAATTATAAAGCCTTCTCTAGTTTGTCCCCAGTCTTGAATAGCACACAATAATCTTATTAAAGCAATCGTTTGTGTTTCACAGAAGAAAGTTTTGTACATGAAGGTGAATAAATGAAAGAATTTTTTAATTTCTGTGTGAAATATCCCAGCCTTTGTAATAAAATGTTTCCTGTTATATATATATATATATATATATATATATATATATATATATATATGTATTTTGGTTGCAGTAAAATCTTTAAAATCTGTAATCTCGTCTGCGTGAACGATTCAGCTGTAAAAATGTCATTCTCTTCTGTTTGAATAAACAGCTGTCCTATTAAACAAATCTGTGAAGCATAACAAGAAATACTTTTAAATTATTTTGTTTTCATTGCTTTCTCATTCGTCTTGCACAAGGTCATTTTTGGGGCCGATATCCCACATGTTTCTTGCTCCAAAGGATTGATTTGTCACTTTCTGTGTTGCTATATTTGTTAGAGGTGTTCTCTAATATTCACTTAGTCTGTCTGGAATAACACTCTAGATTGAACTGGCTCTTATTTTTCTCAAACGATAATATTGGTACGTCAATAACATGACTTTCTGTTGCAATTCATTTAAACGCAGCAGTTACCAGCAGCCGAATCACCTGTACTGGCGCTCCAAGGTCTCTTAATGTGCAATACGTACCGTCTAAACGCACACCTGCTAGACCCATTAAGTCTGCAGAATGAAACTTTTCCAAGTCCCAACAATTTGACGATTTAATAGTGATCTATAAAAATGTGTGAGAGGGGCTCACAGGGAAAAAACTGAACAGCAGGGCTCTCCAGAAACATATCGGTTCAGCGCCTGCACATTATAAGAAGACTGGTGCTCTGGCTCGAGTCTACGGGAATAGTTTTGAATGCAGACTGTGTGTCTAGATATGTATATATATATATATATATATATATATATTACACCAATCTGCCCCCTTCCCCCATTCTGTCAACTTTGTTCCACTTGTCTCCGTTACTCTTTTTCTCGCTCTTCTTTGCAGACAGCTGCAGCAAGCGGCTGAAAACTGGAGTATAGGAATAAAAGGTATCATATGATGTGAACTGATTGACAGAGGTGGGACAGTTTAATGAAAGGGAGGAAAGAAACTGGCCCAATTTCTTCAGGTGAAAGGGATGCTGGGTAATCTGAGATGGGCGATGAATCGTCATCATTGTGAGCAGAACTTCAGGCTTCTAAGTGGAAAAAAACGTCACACAACGTTTTGATAAATTGGCAGCTCATGTTCGAGCGCGTCCAAAAGCAAATCTTTCACAGAGGAAGATAGTCAGGGGTAATTATAGCAAATGCTGGAGTGTGTGATGGAATTGAAGCAGGAATTAAAAATGTGCAATTTACTTCACCCGTTTTGCTTTATTTACTACTTAACCACATGAAAACGTACTTGAGAGTAATTGTTGCTTCTCATAGTTCCTGCTAAAAACGACAATTACTATTTCACCAATGAACCGTAGAATAGAAGCTCAAATGCACAAATGTATTGTTTCTTTCAAAGACTGGAGATTTGTTTTCTTACTCATTATGCACAATATCATTTTAATTTGTGCATATTCTTCATCTTCATCAGATGGTGGCTGTTTAATATTTTGCATTGATGTTTTTGCATTTAGCAGATGCTTTTATCCACAGTGACTTTTTGTGCATTCATTTTTTTTTCTTTTTCTGTGGTTGTGTGTTTCTTTGGCAATCGAACATATTTGCAGTGCTTGTTACAGTTTATTATTTTAAAACTCAAGATGTTGACTTTTACATTTATAATCATTTTAAAAATCAATGGGGGGAGTGGTGTAAGAGTGTGTGTGTGTGTGAGAGAGCTTGTGTGTGTGTGTGAGAGAGAGAGTGAGATTTGTGTGTGTGTGTGTTTGAGCGTGACAGAGTGTGAGTGTTTGTTAGTGTGTGTGTGTGTGTATGAGTTTGTGTGTGTTTGTACACATGTTTGTGTATGTGTGTAAGTTTGTGTATGCGTGTTTGTGCACGTGTTTCTGTATGTGTGTAAGTGTGTGTCTGTGAGAGTATTTGTGCATGTGTGTGTTTGTGTGTGCATGAGTGTGAGAGTGTGTTTGTGCCCAGGTTTGTGTGTATGTGTGAGTGTGTTTGTACACATATTTGTATATATGTAAGTTTGTGTGTCTGTGAGTTTGTGTGTGTGTGTGTGTGTGTGTGTGTTTGTGCGTGAGTGTTTGTGTGAATGCGAGTTTGTGTGTCTGTGAGTGTATGTGTTTGTGTATGTGCGAGTTTTTGTTTCTGTGACTTTGTGTGTGTGAGAGTGTGTGTGTCCATGAGAGTGTGTTTGTGCATGTGTGTAGGTGTGTGCGTCAGTGTGTGTGTGTGTGTGTTTGTGTGTATGTGAGTGTGTGTGTGAGAGAGAGTGTGTTTGTGCGTATGTGTGTGTATGTGTGTGTGTTTGTGCATGTGTGTGTGCACGTGTGTGTGTGTGTCCATGAGAAGGTGTTTGTGTGTGTGTGTGTGTGTGTGTGTGTGTGTGAGAGAGAGAGTTTTTATGCGTATGTGAGTGTGTTTGTGCATGTGTGTTTGTGTATGTGAGAGTGTGTGTGTGCATGTGTGTGCATCAGAGTGTAAGTGTGAGTGTGTGTCCATGAGACTGTGTTTGTGAAGGTGTGTGTGTTTGTGTGTATGTGAGTGTGTGTGAGAGAATGTGTTTGTGCGTGTGTGTGTGTGTGTGTGTGTGTGTGAGTGTGTGTTTGTGTATGTGTGTGTATGTGAGTGTGTGTAAAGTGTATGTGTGTGTATGTGAGTGTGTGTTTGTGTATGTGTGAATTAAAGGTCTCACCCAATGTTCTCTCCTTCATATTTTTTCCAAACCTGTATGACTTTCTTTCTTTCTTTCTTTCTTTCTTTCTTTCTTTCTTTCTTTCTTTCTTTCTTTCTTTCTTTCTTTCTTTCTTTCTTTCTTTCTTTCTTTCTTTCTTTCTTTCTTTCTTTCTTTCTATTGTGGAACAGTTTGAAGAATGTTGGTAACCAAACCATTTTGTGACCATTGACTAGACAAAAAACTTTCCAGCTTTCATTGAATGGCTTCTTTTTTTTGAGAGCAAGCTGTCACATTGATTTTCCTGCTGTCTGAAGGGAAAGATAAGACCGTGTTGGTTGTTTTTTAAAGGATCAATTTTCCAAAACCGTTGCTCCATAACTCAGTAGATAATGGTTACATTAAAATCCTTCACCCACCAGCGCCGCAGCTCGTTCACCAGATTAATTAGCTGGATAGCTGCATCACTTCATAATCCTTTACAAGTTACATACATCTCAAAGTTCATGGGTAATTGAGAAGCGTATCGATCGCTGCACTCGACGATCTCACAGGTCTTACTGACCCCTGACTCTTGAATGTAGCATAAACCTGCAATGCTCTTTTCAGTTTGCTCAGCTGGTGTTTCTTTGGCCCGGTCTCACCTCTGCCCCGACCGCCTTCGCCCTTCAGGATCTCTCCTGACCCATCCTCTCCGTACACCCACTTACACGAACCAAGCCAGCCAACTTCAGCCTAATGACTCTGAGAGGTAAGTTTGCATTCAGTCCCCTAAATTGTGCCCTGACACGGCAGACTGCATTTATGACTGTTTTATTCCGCCTGGGATAGAGCTCGTTTTTATGATATACTGTAGTTTGTATTACCATTATTGAATGAGGCCACAGTTTAGAGCTCGTTGCCTGGGCTGTCAGAAACCATTAGTGCAGCGACTCACACGACGCCTGCAACACTAGCTGTCCTTATAGGGGATCCACATCTTATGTGTGTTACACCTGGATTTGAAAAACCTATAAATGAGAGTATTATCGTTATAATATGTATTTTACTTCTGCTGTGATGCAACACACTAAAAATGCACAACTTTAAAGTCATGCACGACTTTAATCTAGGTGACCTGTTAGCATTTATTGTTTTAATTAAACTTTTTTAAATTGCAAACATTATTTGTAAAGTTCTGTTGACATAATAATGTTGATCATTACATCAACTTAATATCGTCTGTAATTTAAACTCAAATTTCAGCGTTAATTACCTTTTTTTTAAGTTGTAGTAACGTAATGAAATTGTCTTGATAACTTTCAGAAATAAGGCAGTGGATTTCTAATTCTCAGCTTGCTTTGCATAGGAGAATAAATGTCAAAATCAAGTTTATTTATTTGTTTTTAATGAAGGGAAAGACCTGTTAGTTTTTAACGCTGTTATGTTTGACATTTAAAGAGTTTCTGTAATGTTGAGTAATTTTTGAGTAATCAACTTAAAAATGTGTGTTTAGCTACAGATTATTAAGTTGGTGGAACCTAAATTCAGTCAAAAATGTTATAACTCAAAAAAATTATGTAAACTGTTGCATTATTTTGTTGTTGAGCCAACACAATATTTTTTAGAGTGCAGTCTTCTCATTGTGAATTATATTTTATATAATTTAAAATAAGTTAAATGTAATTATATTTAATTTTTTCATATTTTATATTATACATTATTAATAAAATGGGTATGTGCGTGTATATATAAGTTTGGGGATTTAAAAAAAAATAATGCTTTTATTCAGCAAAGAGGTGTTCAAATTAAGTGACATTTGTATTTGAAAAAAAAATGCATATATATATATAAAACAGTGATAATAATCATAAATGTTTCTGAAGGATCATGTGACACTGAAGACTGGAGTAATGATGCTGAAAATTCAGCTTTGATCACAGAAATAAATTACAGTTTACAATATATTCACAAAGAAAAAAACATTTTAAATTGTAATAATATTTACATAATAATATATAATAATAATTTAATATTTTTAGTTTTGCTGCTTTTACTGTATTTTTTATATTTTATTCTGTCTTTCAATTCAAACACATTTAATGCAATTATACAAATGAACATATCCTTTAAAGACATATTTTTTTACCAATAGTTATTCCCTATTTTTCCTTCTTCTGTCTCTTCCTTTCACTTTCCCCCCCTTCTATGGTAATACCCACATATAAAGTAAAAAAAATAAAATAAATAAATAATAGAACAATAACCAATAAATGCATAATTAAACACTTTTACATTTGAAAAATAGTGGGGAAAAAATACAAAAAATATACAAAAACCTTCACATATATATATATCAAACTCTTATCAAAATGTATTCTTTTGCTCTTAATTTCATGTTATCCTCTCCATAGAGCGTACTTTAGAAACTAAATCTAACCAATCATTTGAAAACTGAGGAGTCTTGCCTTCTCCAAAATTTTGTCATTGCTTTAAAAGCTGTAATTCTCAAATTTTTATATATTTTTGATCAAATAAATGCACACTTCTTTCAAAAAAGTTATTTAAAAAAAAAAAAAGTGTTTTGTAACACACATATTTAATGAATTAAAAATAAAACAATATAATGTGTAAAGTGATTTTTGCATTTCTTGTAGTGGAGCAGTTGATCAGTTCTGATTCGGTTTAGAGGTTCAAACTTGATTTGCTCCCCCTATAGGACATAAATTACAATATTTTATGAGATCTGTAAGCTCATTGCAGTGTTTAACAGTTTCGGGTGTGTCTCCTGTCTGCTCGCAAACTACAACAACAGCTCTGTCTGGCCTGCATTATTACAGCATGCAGATATTTCAGAAGCCGGTCAGGAAATTCCTGTGAAATATTAGGAGGAATTAAACCACACAGCTTCTGTTTGCATTAATTACAATTATTCATTGATCACGCTCTCTCTCTGCCAGACAAACGAAAGCTGGTTGATCATAAACACAGAACATTAAATTGCATATAAAAATAGATATATCTTCTTCACGCTTAAGCAGAGAGTTTAACAGGGTACCTGCTCATTTCTTTTTCCAAGACTCGGGTATGTCGAACTAAAATAAGGCGACCACAAGAATGTTTCTAAACCACTTTTCTGCAGATGTCATTTTAATTATGTAATGTCAAATCCGCACTACTTTAACTCGTTTAGAGAAATGCCTCTTGTTTACGGGGAAAAGAAAGATGTATTGTTGTTGCACAACATTCTGAAGGAATGTTTAAACAGGATGTAGGTTTTTATAAGGCTGGCATCGGCTCTCGTCCGCCATGAATCATTCCCAAAGCACACACGCAGTGACAGCGGCGAAATACACAACAGGTTTATTAGTTTTGTGACGCATTAAGTCAAAGGAAACATAAATGTGGCTGCTGTTTGCATGTACCCCGGAGCATAATGGTATGACGGGCACAAAGTGACAGCGGCAATAAGTGAAAATAATCACGGGTGACACTTAACTGGACTCTTGGCACGAGCCGTGACTATTCACCAGTCATGCCCGCCTCCTCCCGTTTCATCACGGCGACTTCTGACCACAGAAAGATGGGAACATTTTCGACCCATGATGGCAGAGGCACAAAGGCTTGATTGTGCAGGTCATTAAGTTAACTAGTCTATTTTGCCTCAAATGGTCTCTGCTATGAGTTAAGGTGAGGTAATGTTTATATAGCATTATACCGCACCACTTTCTGAAATTGAAAAGCACACAATAGGCATATTCACACGCCGTTTTTCTGTGGAGATGGAGGGAAAGAAGGAATAAATTCTATATTCCTCCACTCTAATAGGTGTAATTACATTGGTGATATGGTAATGTAGAGCCGCTCCCCCCGTCTGCTGCGAGGGAACAAAGAGCCGCTTGTACGGCGCTGGCGAAAATCAGATGTTAATGATATTTCAGGACCTTGTTGAGTCTGGACAGCAGGGCTGGAGCACCTAGAGGGGAAATGACTTCCATGCCTAACCTATTTCAGCCGGTCTGAGTGATATTGAGGGGGAGGGAGAGCGGGGAGGGGCTGTTGGGTTGGCAGCCGATTTATCCATTTTACAATCTGGCCAAAGTGTGAAGTTAGGCTTTCAAGATGGCTATTTTTCCAGACGTGACAAAATTCGGCAGATTCGGGTTTACTGATTAGAGTTTTTCCCTCTCATACGTCTCATTCCACGTATACTAATGTTCTAATTCAGCAATTAAATTATAAAAACTATAAAAACACAACTATAAAAAAGATTCCTATTTCAAATAATGTTGTTCTTTAGAACTTTCTATTCATCAAAGAATCCTGGAAAAAATGTATCAGTTTTCACAAAAATATGAAGCAGCATAACTGTTTTCAACATTAATAATAATCAGAAATGTTTCTTGAGAAATCATCATATTAGAATGATTTCTGAAGGATCATGAGACACTGAAGACTGGAGTAATGATGCTGAAAATGATCACAAAAAAAACACCCAAACACTGGGTTTTTACTTCTGACCCAGGATCTGTGTAACACAAAAACTACCCAAACGCTGGGTTGTTACGTCTGTCCCAGGATCTGTGTAACACAAAAACTACCCAAACGCTGGGTTGTTACGTCTGTCCCAGGATCTGTGTAACACAAAAACTACCCAAACAATGGGTTTTTACTTCTGACCCAGGATCTGTGTAACACAAAAACTACCCAAACACTGGGTTGTTACGTCTGTCCCAGGATCTGTGTAACACAAAAACTACCCAAACAATGGGTTTTTACTTCTGACCCAGGATCTGTGTAACACCAAAACTACCCAAACACTGGGTTTTTACTTCTGACCCAGGATCTGGGTAACACAAAAACTACCCAAACACTGGATTGTTATGTCTGACCCAGGATCTGTGTAACACAAAAACTACCCAAACACTGGGTTGTTACGTCTGACCCAGGATCTGGGTAACACAAAAACTACCCAAACACTGGGTTGTTACGTCTGACCCAGGATCTGTGTAACACAAAAACTACCCAAACACTGGGTTGTTACGTCTGACCCAGAATCTGTGTAACACAAAAACTACCCAAACACTGGGTTGTTACTTCTGACCCAGGATCTGGGTAACACAAAAACTACCCAAACACTGGGTTGTTACGTCTGACCCAGGATCTGTGTAACACAAAAACTACCCAAACACTGGGTTGTTACGTCTGACCCAGGATCTGTGTAACACAAAAACTACCCAAACACTGGGTTGTTACGTCTGACCCAGGATCTGTGTAACACAAAAACTACCCAAACACTGGGTTGTTACTTCTGACCCAGGATCTGGGTAACACAAAAACTACCCAAACACTGGGTTGTTACGTCTGACCCAGGATCTGGGTAACACAAAAACTACCCAAACACTGGGTTGTTACGTCTGACCCAGGATCTGTGTAACACAAAAACTACCCAAACACTGGGTTGTTACGTCTGACCCAGAATCTGGGTAACACAAAAACTACCCAAACACTGGGTTGTTACGTCTGACCCAGGATCTGGGTAACACAAAAACTACCCAAACACTGGGTTGTTACGTCTGACCCAGGATCTGTGTAACACAAAAACTACCCAAACACTGGGTTGTTACGTCTGACCCAGGATCTGGGTAACACAAAAACTACCCAAACACTGGGTTGTTATGTCTGACCCAGGATCTGTGTAACACAAAAACTACCCAAACACTGGGTTGTTACTTCTGACCCAGGATCTGGGTAACACAAAAACTACCCAAACACTGGGTTGTTACGTCTGACCCAGGATCTGTGTAACACAAAAACTACCCAAACACTGGGTTGTTACGTCTGACCCAGGATCTGTGTAACACAAAAACTACCCAAACACTGGGTTGTTACTTCTGACCCAGGATCTGGGTAACACAAAAACTACCCAAACACTGGGTTGTTACGTCTGACCCAGGATCTGGGTAACACAAAAACTACCCAAACACTGGGTTGTTACGTCTGACCCAGGATCTGGGTAACACAAAAACTACCCAAACACTGGGTTGTTACGTCTGACCCAGGATCTGGGTAACACAAAAACTACCCAAACACTGGGTTGTTACGTCTGACCCAGGATCTGGGTAACACAAAAACTACCCAAACACTGGGTTGTTACGTCTGACCCAGAATCTGTGTAACACAAAAACTACCCAAACACTGGGTTGTTACGTCTGACCCAGGATCTGGGTAACACAAAAACTACCCAAACACTGGGTTGTTACGTCTGACCCAGGATCTGGGTAACACAAAAACTACCCAAACACTGGGTTGTTACGTCTGACCCAGGATCTGTGTAACACAAAAACTACCCAAACACTGGGTTGTTACGTCTGACCCAGAATCTGTGTAACACAAAAACTACCCAAACACTGGGTTGTTACTTCTGACCCAGAATCTGTGTAACACAAAAACTACCCAAACACTGGGTTGTTATGTCTGACCCAGAATCTGAATTACACAAAAACTACACAAACGCTGGGGGGAAAAACACTGGAAAAATAACCCCAAAAGATTACCCAAAAGGCTCAATCCAGGACTTGGGTAGAAAAAATAACCTAAGATTTTTTTCTTTGTTTTTACCTGTGAATTTATCTTTCCTCTTCCTTTGCCTTTTCTTATATTTTATCTGATGTTGTAAAGCACATTGGTCAGCTGTTATAAATGAATTAAGCTTGAAACTTGATCACAGGAATAAATGACATTTTACAATATATTCAAATAAAAAACAGATATAATATTCATGCTCAGCAGCCTGGGTAAGCACGAGAGACTCAAAAACATTAAAAAAATCTAAACTTTTGGTAATAAGGAGAGCGGGAAAGGGCCCTCAGCGTGCACATGCAACCCAAGTCAAACAGTTTGCACTGAGCCATTTTTTTTTTAAAGATAATTTGCACTTGGCTCAATGTTGTTATGAGCACAGAAAATGCCAGATGGATTTTCCACAGCACTCCCCTTGATGGGGCGTGTGCTGGACATGTCTTGCCAGACAAATCCAGTATGAGTTTCTGTACCACAAAGGGCACTACTGTTTCATAAAGGAGCAGGCGAATGCCCAATAAACAGGGCCGGGGAGACTCGGCGAGCTGCAGTAGTGTTTTAAGTTCACCGTGGGCTTTTTACAGAAATCTACCGTGACAAATATTCAGCCGTAAGGGGTCTGGAGATAAAATGAATCAGGCAAATCACCAGTGCGAATCTATCCTCAGAAAACATCTGAGGTTTGAATCTGGCTCAAAACGGCACTATTTTTCCCTAAATTTCTTACATGTGTAAAATAATTTAAAATAATCCACTGGAATGAAAAACAAACATCCCACAATAAACAAGGCAATGAGAAGTTCTTTTAAAAAAAATAGCCACATCCACTTTAAAAAATCCATTTGACTGGCTTTAAAGTCAGTCGATGTGGGAGGAATGGGATTCCAGGATCAGATTAATCTCTCTTTACTCTCATGCAGTTTGTTAAATGCCAGAAAGTTAATTGTGTGTTTGTGCTCATCTTTTGCAGCAGCTCTGCCACATTGCGATACAGAAGCTTATTACCTGCAGTTTCCCAGGATTCACAACTCACTACAAGATGTGTCCTTTGAGCACCTAATAAAAATATAGAAATCTCGTAAAGTCAGTTACCTTATCATTTACAATAAGACATTAAGTTGATATACAGTACAAACGTTAATTATAAAATAAAGTTGTTTTTACAACAAGAGATTCCTCTCAGCGCAGAGGAAAAGTATCACCCCGATGTCACAATTTATTTTTAGAGGATATAGTTGCATGTGAATTAGTGCACATGTATCATTTATTTCTGCACTTAAAAATGCATTCATTTAAAATGAATCACTGATGGTTGTTTTGGGCTGTGATTTTAAAGAGCATTAAGAGACCGGGGTTAGTTGTCACACTTTTTTACTCCAGTGAACATTTTTCAGGTTTGTTGTTGAAAGACACATTTTTTATAGACCACATAGTATTGTATCATAAACAATGAATCAATGAATCATAAACAAAACAAACAACTAACAACAACAACAACAAAAAAAGAACATTTCCACTGTTATTTCTCAGGGGAATATATATATATAAATATATATATAAATTATATTTTTATATTATAATAATTTCACAGTTACTCTCCAAATGAATGTTGAAACAACTTAAAGACAGTATATTTTAAATATTTGTTTAATGGCATGAATTAAACAAATTTGTTTATGAATGAAGGGTGTCTGTCTCTATGAAATTGATTTTTTAAAAACATTAACTATAGACATTCAACATTACAGTATAACAAAAAACTATCAATTTCAACATTTATTAGGCTTTAAAAAATAACAACTTTTAATTTAAGTGAACTTAAAACAATCTTCACATAAACCAATTAGAATAAATGCCATATTTACCTGTGGCCTTCCTCTAACAGGTAGGAAATAAACAGAACATGAATACAGTTATCAAACTCTTTACAGTGTTCAATGCATAAATTATAAATGAAATATAGATTATTCCTTATTAAAGCTACAATTTTGGCTGCTGTCACTTTAAGAGCTGCCACTGACGCGGATCTCATTTTCTCACAACTCTTTAAGGTTTTTTAATATGTTATTTAACTCATTTAAGACTGCTCTTATGAGGATACTTGACAAAATGTCCATTTTGCATAATTCTGCGTGTTATTATTTGTTCAAGCACGGAAAAAAAGAACATGATACTGACGCGTCTTTCTATATATATAGAAGTATATAATTTACAGTTTAGAAAAGTATCATTTTCTGCATAATGCCATGGTATTTTAGGCATTGTAAACATGTCGATGGTACAGTACAATTACAAGGTCTCATGAATGTTTTCTCGTGTGAAGCTGTAAATCTGACCGTCGTTCTGTAATCGGTGATGTATGAGTCTTCTGCGACAGGTTGCACATGTTTTACACAGGCTTTGTCATGCTGTATCATGCAAACAATTCCAAATCTGAATCTCAATACTCCCAATGTAAACACTGCCTCACAGAAAATCACTTCTAATCTGTCTCTCTGTGTTTAGTAATTGTGCCCAGTCTTAATCTACGTGCCTGCTCGGCTCCGCGTCCCTCTGCTTTTAGTTTGGACTCCGAGCTTTCATGTGGCATATTGTCTGACGCTCTTTGGAAACTGAAATGCATTACACCATATGCTGCGCTGCAACTCATTAAGAGCAGTGTCTGCTTCAAAGGCCTGCGACAGATTGATCCTCTGTACTAAACCCAGCCTGAAATGCATTGGAGGCTGGGCTTTGAAAGGAATAAATCAGGTTTGAAATCGTTAACTCTATGTGATATAACTCCTTGCTGTTACGGCTAAGAATGCAGAACGACTTTAGTTGCTGTAAAAGAGGCTTTTTGTTTCTATATTGCTTTTAATTGACACAACCCATCTCTCTGTCACTTGCTCTAAATGATGACAGCAGATTTTATTGCTTATAAAAATCTAGTATTAAGCTTATTGCCGGTGAAATTCCCCAAGCTTTTTGAACAAGGGCAGGGGGTCAACTGAGAATAATTTATGTCCATCTAAGCGTAACAGTCTGTGGGAGATTTCACGCATGAGCGTACATTTTTAGCCCGAGTTTGTGCCATTTAGCGGAGAGGAAGGGAAAATCATAATATTACATCAACCCCTCCCTAGAATGACAGTGATAAAATACAGCTCCCTTTATAGATGGGTATTTTATTGTAAGTACATGGATCTGATACACCTGCAGGCTCACATATACATACAGATATCTCATTCGGAGATATACATTTTGTCATATGTCTGTGCACATGCAGCATTGGGAGGGTCATGTCCAGCACATCTGGTGTTCGGTAACGCCTTTGTGTTTGATAGGCTTGTAAAAGCAGAAAGTAGCAGAGACAGCTAGAACCATGTGACTCAACCGTAAAAGTGTCACAGTCGATTGCACTAGAAAAAGAATTATCAGTCATCATCTTCTTAAAATATTGAAAACACTTCACTAAGCTGCCATCTGTTTCGATGGAATTATGAATAAAAACAGTGTGATGTTTCAATTCTTTAATTCTACCTGTTCTTCTTATATATATATATATATATATATATATATATATATATATATATATATATATATATATATATATATATATATATATATATTCTTAAAGGAATATATATATATATATATATATATATATATATATATATATATATATATATATATATATATTTATATATATATATTCCTTTGGTCCTAATGGTTTTACATTTAATGCTGCGGCAGTCAGAAAGGACTTAATTTTTTTTTCTTTTATTTCAATGAAATTAATGTACTATATTTTAGTTTGATAATGTTTTTTATTTAATATTTTGTAATTTTAGGGGATTTTATGGTTCTAAATTATATTTATGCTGTAGTTATAATGCATTTATTACCTGTTACCTGTTTTGAGCGCAGGCCTGAAAATGAAATTTCTAACTTAAACTGTCATAAATCTTTGGAGCACAGATTTAAGTTTGGTTTCTTTTTAAAGAAGACACTTGGCAGATTAAAAATACTATTTTCATTTTTTATATAAAATATATATTTTCCAATACATGTTTGAAGTTGAGGTTGATATCTCAAAAAATGTACTTTCATTTTTCGTTTCGTTTCGTTTCGTTTCATTTTTTTTTTATTTTTTACCATAAATAACTGTTAATATATGAAGTGCATTAAAATAAACTGATTTCCAGCTAAACTGTCTTAAATCTTTGTAGCACAGATTTAATTCTCTCTTTTTAAAGATACTTGGCAAATTATTGCTGAAGTGAAAAAAAACTTACTCTTTTACTCTAAAATACTCTTTTCAGTTTTATTATAAAATGTATATTTTCCAATATATGTTATACTCTAAAACTGTTAGAAAATCAAAGCCATAAATCTAAACAAGTCTTGTTCCAAGAATTAGCTTGATATCTCAAAAAATGTGTTTTCAGTAAGATTTTGTTTGGTTGCAGTACCAAATGTTTCCACTAGATGAAATTAGCTTATTTTGCATTCATTTTCGACCATGAGTGTGACTCTTTTTTTTTTCAGGACCATTTAACTTTTTTCTGAATCATATCCATGATTTGTTTGTTTGTTCACATAGCAAGTGCCAAAACCTGTACCAAGTTTTGTACCATTCCGATAATGTAAAAAAGTTAATATTTAATATCAATGTAAAATTTTAGAGCACCGGAGAGTATGAAGATTTTAAAAATTAATTAAATGTTAATTAAAACAATTATTAGATAAAATTCATTCAAATTAACAGATAATTTTTTTTTTATTAAAATAAATATTAATAAAGAAGTGCTTGTGTTCAACATGTTGTATGTTTACCAAATGTGCATGCATGTTACATCTTTAATTCTGTAAAAAAAACTGAAAGTAATAATTTTTTGTGTGTGTGTTAATTTACATTTTATTAATTTCAAATGCTCCCTTTATTCCCATTTGTTCATTTTATTTTGTTTTGGAATGCTCTAAATCAATTCTTTGTTTATTATAAACAGATGCCGCAGTTTCTTTTATTATTATATTTTGTTTACCGTGTGAATATTACTTCAAAATGATGGACAGGAAACAAATGCAATATGGATGGAAACTAAAACACACTCACTCTCCCTTTGTCTGGTAACAAGTCTCTCCGTTTTCTGATTAAACACAGTTTATACTGTTTGTCTATTGTATGATACTGTACAACTCTCTAAAATATTTTTGACACTCAATAAATCCAGCGAAACTGTACCTAAATGTAGGTCAGCTTCTTGACGGGGTAAACAGAAAACCAGAAATCCTCTCACAAATTACACTGATTTAGAACTGTTGAGTGCACATGGAGTCTCCCTCTAAAAATACTTCTCTTTTTGCGAGATTTAGGATAAAAAAACATAGAAATCTGTCTTCATTCAGTCCCACTCAATTTATTCCAGAAATGAAACACTTTTATGTCTTTACACGCAAATGTGGGCCTCCACCGAGAGATCCCAGTGAGCATCAGCGAGCATGTGTGTCCTATTTGGGTCTTACAGTAACGTGCCATCTGTATTTGTGCTTGTAATAGAGTGATTAATACCGGGGAGGTACATCACACACTCTGGCTCTGGGTTTTAGGCCCGACTATCAGCATGCAGCTCCGACTTTCATGTGCAGATCGGCAAATTGAACCCAAATGCTCTAATGATGTGCTTTTGAAATAATTCCTTATATCGCATATGCAGTTACTGTCTGAAAACAATGAGGATATTCCTGCAGGCTGCTGAATATGGTTATGAATATTCAACAGAAGCAGATCTGTGGTGAATCCATTCTCAGATAATCGATATGACCAGTATCTAGGATAAGTGTTGGTGAAAAGGTCAACCTGGGAGGTCGCGATCATTTATTTGCTTGTTCAGAGGTCGCATGGAGTTGGAAATCTCTTCATTGACTCTTTCAGCTGATAATAGACATTGCCAAGGAGAGGTCAGTGACTTACAGTACTGTATGCAGGCCAGTGTTTATTGATGCCTGTTTTTAATGTCAAGGAAAATTATGAATTTGGATGGGTTTTTTGACTTTAGTAAGATTTAAAAATGAAAAGAAAGAAATCCGCTTTCTGGGAAGTGAATGTTACAGTTAAGATTTGTTCATACAGCAGATTTTTAAGTCAGTCTCACTCAATTCTGTTTGGTTGTTTGTAGTCTGAACAGCAAAAACTCTTGTGGAATCCATTTTTCTGTGGTTTAAAATCATCCGATTCAGTCTGAAGGATCAGAACCGATTTCAAGTTGTTTTCTTGTTATTCTGGGTGCAGCATGTGTCAGAAGTTGTAGAAAAATGTGCAGGATTGTCTACAGTCATTTTCACATTTTCACACTGACGCTTAAAGGTGAAGTATGTTTCTGTGACATTAGTGGCACTTAGCGTAATTACAAAGAAATACAGCATATTCTCAAACAATCTTAAAAACGCCCTTTTCACATGCCGCAACTCTTTCTGAATGGGTGCATGATCTCAATGCCTTGTTCATTTTGACATGATCATGACCCATGTAATCTCTGAGTTTAAATGCAGCAAATTTTGGCTTGCACTGCTGTGATCGAAGCTGAATGTCTTTTCCCATGTAATGCATCATTTATGGTCCCACAGCGGCTAACGTCTGCTACAGTAGCCACACCCCACAATCTTCCTCTGCTACAGTAGCCACGCCCCAAACTCTCCGTCTGCTACAGTAGCCACACCCAAACTCTCCACCTACTACAGTAGCCACACCCCAAATTCGCTGTCTACTACAGTAGCCACTCCCAAACTCTCCACCTGCTACAGTAGCCACGCCTCAAACTCTCATCTGCTACAGTAGCCACACCCAAAGTCTCAGTCTGTTACAGTAGCCACAATCAAACTCTCCATCTACTACAGTAGCCACGCCCCAAACTCTCCGTCTGCTACAGTAGCCACACCCAAACTCTCCACCTGCTACAGTAGCCACACCCCAAACTCGCTGTCTACTACAGTAGCCACTCCCAAACTCTCCACCTGCTACAGTAGCCACGCCCCAAACTCTCCACCTGCTACAGTAGCCACACCCAAACTCTCCACCTGCTACAGTAGCCATGCCCCAAACTCTCCGTCTGCTACAGTAGCCACACCCCAAACTCGCTGTCTACTACAGTAGCCACTCCCAAACTCTCCACCTGCTACAGTAGTCACGCCTCAAACTCTCATCTGCTACAGTAGCCACACCCCAAACTCGCTGTCTACTACAGTAGCCACTCCCAAACTCTCCACCTGCTACAGTAGTCACGCCTCAAACTCTCATCTGCTACAGTAGCCACACCCCAAACTCTCCACCTGCTACAGTAGCCACACCCCAAACTCGCTGTCTACTACAGTAGCCACACCCAAACTCTCCACCTGCTACAGTAGCCACACCCCAAACTCGCTGTCTACTACAGTAGCCACACCCAAACTCTCCACCTGCTACAGTAGCCACACCCCAAACTCGCTGTCTACTACAGTAGCCACTCCCAAACTCTCCACCTGCTACAGTAGTCACGCCTCAAACTCTCATCTGCTACAGTAGCCACACCCAAAGTCTCAGTCTGTTACAGTAGCCACAATTAAACTCTCCATCTACTACAGTAGCCACTCCAAACTCTCCATCTGCTACAGTAGCCACGCCCCAAACTCTTAATCTGCTACAGTAGCCACTCCCAAACTCTTAATCTGCTACAGTAGCCACTCCCAAACTCTCCATCTGCTACAGTAGCCACACCCCAAACTTGCTGTCTACTACAGTAGCCACTCCCAAACTCTCCACCTGCTACAGTAGCCACGCCTCAAACTCTCATCTGCTACAGTAGCCACACCCAAAGTCTCAATCTGTTACAGTAGCCACAATCAAACTCTCCATCTACTACAGTAGCCACTCCAAACTCTCCATCTGCTACAGTAGCCACGCCCCAAACTCTTAATCTGCTACAGTAGCCACTCCCAAACTCTTAATCTGCTACAGTAGCCACTCCCAAACTCTTAATCTGCTACAGTAGCCACTCCCAAACTCTCCATCTGCTACAGTAGCCACGCCCCAAACCCTCCATCTGCTACAGTAGCCACGCCCCAAACTCTTAATCTGCTACAGTAGCCGCACCCCAAGCTCTCCACCTGCTACAGTAGCCACGCCCCAAACTCTTAATCTGCTACAGTAGCCAGACCCCAAACTCTCCATCTGCAACAGTAGCCATGCCCAAACTCTCCATCTGTTACAGCAGCCACTCCCAAACTCTCTGCCTGCTACAGTAGACACGCCCCAAACCCTCCATCTGCTACAGTAGCCACGCCCAAAACTCTTAATCTGCTACAGTAGCCACACCCCAAACTCTCCCTCTGCTACAGTAGCCACGCCCCAAACCCGCCATCTGCTACAGTAGCCACGCACAAAACTCTTAATCTGCTACAGTAGCCACACCCAAAGTCTCCATCTGTTACAGTAGCAACAACCAAACTCTCCATCTGCTACAGTAGCCACGCCCCAAACCCTCCATCTGCTACAGTAGCCACGCACAAAACTCTTAATCTGCTACAGTAGCCACACCCCAAACTCTCCCTCTGCTACAGTAGCCACCACCAAACTCTCCACCTGCTACAGTAGCCACACCCAAACTCTCCACCTGCTACAGTAGCCACCACCAAACTCTCCACCTGCTACAGTAGCCACACCCAAACTCTCCACCTGCTACAGTAGCCACACCCAAACTCTCCACCTGCTACAGTAGCCACTCCCAAACTCTCCACCTGCTACAGTAGCCATGCCCCAAACTCTCCGTCTGCTACAGTAGCCACACCCCAAACTCGCTGTCTACTACAGTAGCCACTCCCAAACTCTCCACCTGCTACAGTAGCCACACCCCAAACTCGCTGTCTACTACAGTAGCCACTCCCAAACTCTCCACCTGCTACAGTAGCCACACCCAAACTCTCCACCTGCTGCAGTAGCCACACCCAAACTCTCCACCTACTACAGTAGCCACACCCCAAACTCTCCACCTGCTACAGTAGCCATGCCCCAAACTCTCATCTGCTACAGTAGCCACGCCCCAAACTCTTAATCTGCTACAGTAGCCACTCCAAACTCGCTGTCTACTACAGTAGCCACTCCCAAACTCTCCACCTGCTACAGTAGCCACACCCAAACTCTCCACCTGCTACAGTAGCCACACCCAAACTCTCCACCTACTACAGTAGCCACACCCCAAACTCGCTGTCTACTACAGTAGCCACTCCCAAACTCTCCACCTGCTACAGTAGCCATGCCCCAAAGTCTCAGTCTGCTACAGTAGCCACACCCCAAACTTGCTGTCTACTACAGTAGCCACTCCCAAACTCTCCACCTGCTACAGTAGCCTCGCCTCAAACTCTCATCTGCTACAGTAGCCACACCCAAAGTCTCAGTCTGTTACAGTAGCCACAATCAAACTCTCCATCTACTACAGTAGCCACTCCAAACTCTCCATCTGCTATAGTAGCCACGCCCCAAACTCTTAATCTGCTACAGTAGCCACTCCCAAACTCTTAATCTGCTACAGTAGCCACTCCCAAACTCTTAATCTGCTACAGTAGCCATTCCCAAACTCTCCATCTGCTACAGTAGCCACGCCCCAAACTCTTAATCTGCTACAGTAGCCACACCCCAAACTCTTAATCTGCTACAGTAGCCACTCCCAAACTCTTAATCTGCTACAGTAGCCACTCCCAAACTCTCCATCTGCTACAGTAGCCACGCCCCAAACCCTCCATCTGCTATAGTAGCCACGCCCCAAACTCTTAATCTGCTACAGTAGCCACACCCCAAACTCTCCACCTGCTACAGTAGCCACACCCAAACTCTCCACCTACTACAGTAGCCACACCCCAAACTCGCTGTCTACTACAGTAGCCACTCCCAAACTCTCCACCTGCTACAGTAGCCATGCCCCAAACTCTCTGTCTGCTACAGTAGCCACACCCCAAACTTGCTGTCTACTACAGTAGCCACTCCCAAACTCTCCACTTGCTACAGTAGCCTCGCCTCAAACTCTCATCTGCTACAGTAGCCACACCCAAAGTCTCAGTCTGTTACAGTAGCCACAATCAAACTCTCCATCTACTACAGTAGCCACTCCAAACTCTCCATCTGCTATAGTAGCCACGCCCCAAACTCTTAATCTGCTACAGTAGCCACTCCCAAACTCTTAATCTGCTACAGTAGCCACTCCCAAACTCTTAATCTGCTACAGTAGCCATTCCCAAACTCTCCATCTGCTACAGTAGCCACGCCCCAAACTCTTAATCTGCTACAGTAGCCACACCCCAAACTCTTAATCTGCTACAGTAGCCACTCCCAAACACTTAATCTGTTACAGTAGCCACGCCCAAAACTCTCCCTCTGCTACAGTAGCCACTCCCAAACTCTTAATCTGCTACAGTAGCCACTCCCAAACTCTCCATCTGCTACAGTAGCCACGCCCCAAACCCTCCATCTGCTACAGTAGCCACTCCCAAACTCTCCATCTGCTACAGTAGCCACACCCCAAACTCTCCACCTGCTACAGTAGCCACGCCCCAAACTCTCCATCTGCAACAGTAGCCATGCCCAATCTCTCTGTCTGCTACAGTAGCCACACCAAAAGTCTCCGTTTGTTACAGTAGCAACAACCAAACTCTCCATCTGCTACAGCAGCCACTCCCAAACTCTCTGCCTGCTACAGTAGCCACGCCCCAAACCCTCCATCTGCTACAGTAGCCACGCCCAAAACTCTTAATCTGCTACAGTAGCCACCACCAAACTCTCCATCTGCTACAATAACCATGCCCAAACTCTCCATCTGCTACAGTAGCCACGCCCCAAACTCTCTGCCTGCTACAGTAGCCACGCCCCAAACTCTTAATCTGCTACAGTAGCCACACCCCAAACTCGCTGTCTACTACAGTAGCCACTCCCAAACTCTCCACCTGCTACAGTAGCCACACCCCAAACTCTTAATCTGCTACAGTAGCCACTCTCAAACTCTCCACCTGCTACAGTAGCCACACCCCAAACTCTCCACCTGCTACAGTAGCCACACCCCAAACTCGCTGTCTACTACAGTAGCCACTCTCAAACTCTCCACCTGCTACAGTAGCCACACCCCAAACTCTCCACCTGCTACAGTAGCCACGCCCCAAACTTGCTGTCTACTACAGTAGCCACTCTCAAACTCTCCACCTGCTACAGTAGCCACACCCCAAACTCTCCACCTGCTACAGTAGCCACACCCCAAACTCGCTGTCTACTACAGTAGCCACTCCCAAACTCTCCACCTGCTACAGTAGCCACACCCCAAACTCTTAATCTGCTACAGTAGCCACACCCCAAACTCGCTGTCTACTACAGTAGCCACTCCCAAACTCTCCACCTGCTACAGTAGCCACGCCCCAAACTCTTAATCTGCTACAGTAGCCACTCTCAAACTCTCCACCTGCTACAGTAGCCACACCCCAAACTCTCCACCTGCTACAGTAGCCATGCCCCAAACTCTCATCTGCTACAGTAGCCACGCCCCAAACTCTTAATCTGCTACAGTAGCCACACCCCAAACTCGCTGTCTACTACAGTAGCCACTCCCAAACTCTCCACCTGCTACAGTAGCTACGCCCCAAACTCTTAATCTGCTACAGTAGCCACGCCTCAAACTCTTAATCTGCTACAGTAGCCACGCCTCAAACTCTTAATCTGCTACAGTAGCCACGCCCCAAACTCTCCCTCTGCTACAATAGCCACGCCCCAAACTCTCAAGCTGCTACAGTAACCACGCCCCAAACTCCCATCTGCTACAGTAGCCACGCCCCAAACTCTCAAGCTGCTACAGTAACCACGCCCCAAACTCCCATCTGCTACAGTAGCCACCACCAAACTCTCCATCTGCTACAATAACCATGCCCAAACTCTCCATCTGCTACAGTAGCCACGCCCCAAACTCTCTGCCTGCTACAGTAGCCACGCCCCAAACTCTTAATCTGCTACAGTAGCCACACCCCAAACTCGCTGTCTACTACAGTAGCCACTCCCAAACTCTCCACCTGCTACAGTAGCCACACCCCAAACTCTTAATCTGCTACAGTAGCCACTCTCAAACTCTCCACCTGCTACAGTAGCCACACCCCAAACTCTCCACCTGCTACAGTAGCCACACCCCAAACTCGCTGTCTACTACAGTAGCCACTCTCAAACTCTCCACCTGCTACAGTAGCCACACCCCAAACTCTCCACCTGCTACAGTAGCCACGCCCCAAACTTGCTGTCTACTACAGTAGCCACTCTCAAACTCTCCACCTGCTACAGTAGCCACACCCCAAACTCTCCACCTGCTACAGTAGCCACACCCCAAACTCGCTGTCTACTACAGTAGCCACTCCCAAACTCTCCACCTGCTACAGTAGCCACACCCCAAACTCTTAATCTGCTACAGTAGCCACACCCCAAACTCGCTGTCTACTACAGTAGCCACTCCCAAACTCTCCACCTGCTACAGTAGCCACGCCCCAAACTCTTAATCTGCTACAGTAGCCACTCTCAAACTCTCCACCTGCTACAGTAGCCACACCCCAAACTCTCCACCTGCTACAGTAGCCATGCCCCAAACTCTCATCTGCTACAGTAGCCACGCCCCAAACTCTTAATCTGCTACAGTAGCCACACCCCAAACTCGCTGTCTACTACAGTAGCCACTCCCAAACTCTCCACCTGCTACAGTAGCCACGCCCCAAACTCTTAATCTGCTACAGTAGCCACGCCTCAAACTCTTAATCTGCTACAGTAGCCACGCCTCAAACTCTTAATCTGCTACAGTAGCCACGCCCCAAACTCTCCCTCTGCTACAATAGCCACGCCCCAAACTCTCAAGCTGCTACAGTAACCACGCCCCAAACTCCCATCTGCTACAGTAGCCACGCCCCAAACTCTCAAGCTGCTACAGTAACCACGCCCCAAACTCCCATCTGCTACAGTTGCCACGCCCCAAACTCTCCATCTGTTACCGTAGTCACGCCCCAAACTCTCAATCTTACCTAGGTCTACTTCACCTTTAAGTGACCATCATCTGTACACTTCACTAACAGCCTCGTTAGAATGACTCTATGAGTCCTGCAGTGCCCTTCAAGGGCACAAAAGTGCCATTTGGAATCGTTCCATTCTGTCCATCCATAACCAGCAGATAAAATCTTTGTCTAATTACTGCAGCCAGTCCAATGACAAAGAAAAAAAAAAAAAAAAAGAACCTGCAAAGTCATTTAGCTCTGTGTGCATTGCTAGAAAGTAATTAAAGGCTTTGCAGAAAGAGCTATATCTTTTGAGATGTGAGATCTGTTGAACTGGAAAGCTTGAGATTAAGATGTTTTTCACCAGCTTTCTGTAACTGGAGAATATGAGAGAAGAAAAATATGTGTAATCGAGACACAATGGCATGACAGAAGTGATATAGCAGGCTTTTCTTTATCAAAAGAATTGTCTGAAATTGTGACGGGAGGAACAAGAATGGCTATGAATAAAGATGAGGATTCTCGCCCAGTAAGACTGTATTTGTAGAAATCAAACAACCAATGTGTGTGAATGCTAATAATGTCCCGAAATACACAATTGTGCTGGAGGTTTTGCAGGTATATTCAGTTTCAGTTTAACTTGTGCACTCGGCTTTAATACACTGTTGAATAATACCATAATACTCAACATACTATAACTGCTTATGTCCTTCCATTTCCATAATGTTTTTAAAGGTCATTTTAATGTCATCTGTCTACTGTCTTCTGGTGGGCACTGATGGACCAATTGAACCATGGTAAAAACTTGTTAGAGATTCAGATATTGTTTCAATATAGTGTAAATCTATTATACAATGGCTGAAACAAGCAAATAATTCAGCATTTTCTTCCTTACTGGTGAATTCAGATTATATTGTTCTACATTCATCATTTCAAGTATGACTTTACCTCTATATTTATGCACTTGGCAAATCCAAAGCGACTCAGATTGCATTTAGGATAGCTCTAGAAATTGCAAATCTTTAGGTTAGTGTGTTTCATTCCTGGATGAAAAAAAATATAAATAAATAATAGACAGACTCCCCAAAGAAAAAAAAAATTGCACTGAATATTCACATTTGGTGTGAAAGGACCATTCGACTGCAACTATCTACAAAACGTTGAATGTGTTGTGTATGTGCAGCAGTTCAGGCTGAATTGACTGCAGAAGTCGAACGCTTAGGGTTAGGGAACAAAACCTTCATCAGAATGTCAGCGCAATGCTCCTCGCAAGCACCGTAATACGTTTTGACAAACGAAAAGTGACAGCAGTAATATGTTTTCTATGGGCCATAAGACAACTTTAGAAGTTGTGCTTTCCAGTAGAATTGCAGTAAAATGGAGGTAGAATGAAGAAGGAAATCTGAATGCAGTAGACGTTCTCCATCTGCCGCTTTTCCACTGTGAGACTCCTCCGCTTTGTTCGGCCCAGTTTGAGGGGGGTTGCTTCTAGGGAGCATGTTTGCCAGCCCTATCGCGTTTCCCAGAAACCTCAAAGAACATCTAAAACATGTTTTTTTCTCTCTCTCTCTATCCTACTGACTGCAGTGAGGGTAACACTGTCTCTTCTGCAGAGGATTATATCCCCGGAGCATTCATGACCTTCATAGTCTCACTGGAGAAGGGCGTGTTCTGAGAGAATTGGATTCTCTTTGTTGTGTCTATTTCTTCATTCTCTTTTTAGACTCCTTAGTTAAGTAAGCAAACTCAGGAACAGTGAGCAAGAACATTATCATTAACATTGGCGTATTTAACTTCTGTTGTCCTCGTGGCCTGTTTTGGCACCAGTTGCACATATAAACAGGTATAAACACAAATTACTAAATTGCCATGTTTAAATTTTCAAATATCGCGTAAGTTTCAGAACCGGAAACTTCCTTGTTAGTCCAATGAAAGCTTTTATTAACACCAGGCCCAGCGAACGACTCGTCCCGAAATAGGTGAAACTCTGCCTTCAGAAATCAACGCCTACTTCATCATTGTAACGTTAGTCCCGCCCACTGGCATGTTAAGGAGATAAGGAGAGAAGAGCGATACAGGTCTAAAAACAACATTACCTTTCAAAGGATCCTAATGCTAGGAATATGGTTATTTATTTTCAACAATGTGAATGTCTCAGTTGAGATTTATTATTTGTATTTGGTACATTTCACTGTGGATTCTTTAGTAAATCAATCACATTTCGGTGCAAACAGACTTTTACGATATGGACTCGACAGTAATGCAACAACATGTCAGTAACTGTGTTCATTCTAATGCCTGATCTGATATTAATGATTCATGTACAGTCACATGATCTTTATCTGTGTCAGTAAATCAAACCAGTAACCAAACGCTCAACTTCACCTTGTTTCTCTTAGTAGGATGAAAATAATCCGTTATTTAAACTAAATTATGCATAGAAAACGATCAAAGAACGCTCCCTTTACAATCACTGGAGCTGTCAATCAAACAGCGCGACTGAGTTTGAATCTGGATTCATGCCAAAACTCCCATTTTATTCAACAAATCTCTTAGTTACATCACATTTGCATTGTTAGTTATGATGAAAGCATTCGTTAGTGTGCAGAAATTGACGAGATCACTGCTTTCATGAGCTCAACAACATGTCTGTGATCAACTACATGTTCATCACTGCAACCTTTCATGCCACGATCTAAATATAATGCCATAGATGTAAATGTACTGCAGCACTTTTCATGATTAGTGAACCTTGAGAGCTGTTATAGTAAAAACATGCTAAAAGTTTTCAAGAAAGAAATACTTAGCTATTTTATATGCAAAGATGTCAGCCAATCACAGCAGTGGGCGTTTACACTGAAATCTCACAGCAGACACGCCCCTTTAAACAGAGCATTCAAATAAGATATTCAAATAAACCCTGTGTTGTATAGCTTGATCATATTCATATTTGGAGCGTTGGTGGTGAGCAACTTACACTTTTTAAAGAAGCCTCAGTTCCTCTTTCATCAGTGGCTCGGTGGAAATATTCCGTCTCCAGCGCTTCACGTAAAGCTTTTCACAGTCTGTTACATTGTAGAAGATGGAAGTCTGATAAATAACCTCATTACAGGAGTTCAAAGAAAGTCGTCATGGATTGTCTGGAACTTTCCATAGGCCGTGAGCGCCGCTTTGCCAGCTGCAGGCCTGCATCTACAGTATCTCATCAATTCTGAGCTGATTGGGGTCACGTACCGTGAGGAAAAGATATGCTTCAGGGCTCCAAACACTGTAATAATGAGACCTCCTTTTTCCTACATTACCGAGGACAGACGTTGGTGAAATGTGATCACATATGTTAATGAAAACCATAATCACTTGCCAGTGTGTCCCAAATTGTAGGCATGTTGTCAATGTGCTTTTTAATTCATCATAATTTCATTAACTTTTTTGGTCTTTTGAAACTTTTGTGTTGAGTCCTGATAGGTAGTCCTCAAGATAATGACCATTATTGTCCATTAGCTCTTAAATACAACTAGGACATTTTGGAACGTCATTCGTCACTTGAATTGTTTATGTCTGTAGACCTGAATGATTCTGTCGAAGTGAACCGAAATGCAACCTATAATCTATAATCCTGCAATTTAACTGATAAAAGAGATAAGAGCGGGAAGTAAAGGAGGTGACAGCGTGGAAAACTCCACGCCTGAGTGATCAGGGATGATTGGAGGCTGAAGTATTGACAGGAACATTTTCTCATCAGTTCCTCTGGATGGAACAGACGCCAGTGACAGGAGAAAGACACAAAGGCTTTTACGGAATATCAATTCTCCTGCTTTCCTTGAGCTTCCATGGCTGAGACATGACAGGGAATGGATTTTAAGATGCAATGGGTCACCTGCGGTTTTCATAACTGAGAAGGGAATGGCAGGTAAAACTTCTAATGCACATGTCATGGATTTTCATCTCATTTCTATGCACCTATCAAATGTTGAAATACTTCAAGACTGAACTGGCTACTTTTCTTAGTGTCTCTAAAATTGTATGAATTTGATGCATGACTTGTTTAAAATGCATTAAATAGGCCCTCCTCTTCAACGAAGAAGTGCAGATGTTCTCAACACAAAATTCTCGCTATGAAAACCAAATGCAAATTTTTGCACTTTTCCTCAGACAGGTTTCAAATGTTTCCATTTTGTCTCATTTTGGCCTTCACAGCTTGAAAGAAAATTGCTTGCAAGATCACATGCTGCAAGAACAAACCTTAGGGTCTCTGAATATGTGATTTGATAGGAACAGAGTTCAGGAGAGCTGAAAGCATTTCAGAAGCTTTATCTACTTAAGGTCTGCATGAGATTCAGACTCTTTCTATGTGCAACTATGAACCCACTTTATCACCCACTTTTCCATTCTAGCCTTGTCTATATCAATGTTTCCATCCAAATGTTCTAAAAATGTGCATAAAAAAAACTTAAAGGGGACCTATAATGCCCCTTTTACAAGATGTAATAAAGTCTCTGGTGTCCCCAGAATGTGTCTGAGATTTCAGCTCAAAATCCCCCACAGATCATTTATTATAGCTTGTCAAATATTTGGGTGTGAGCAAAAACATTCCGATTTTGTATGTGTCCCTTTAAATGCAAATGAGCTGCTGCTCCCGCCCCCTTTCCAGAAGAGGGCAGAGCTTTAACAGCTCAACAACAACAAAGCTGGAGAATCTCACGCAGCCAAAATGACGACGGTGTTCAACCTTACATTGTTCAAACCGGAGTCGACACTGATGGAGAGACTCAGGAAGAAGTTACAACTTTTAGACGTTTCTGAATGGTTAGTGGATAAATTGATGTAGTTGCTGTGGAGTTGATTCAACTCATCCACTAGCATGTGTCGTCATGTTCATCTTTTGTGTTGAATTGACCCTCTTTTGTGAAGCAGTCCGACGTAAAATGACAGCATGATAACAACACTCGACTACAACAACTCTTCCTCTTCTCTAAAGCAGCCCAACATGGCCCCGCCCCCTTTGTTTTGTGTTCTCGGGGGCGGGGTTTATGTAAATTTTAGAGTAAGTGATGTCACCAACCCAGGAAGAAGCTCGTTGTAGTCCCTACCAGTCGTTTGTTGTAGTCCTTAAAAAGTGATTTCTGTAAAAGAAAATATCTCCCTTTACATTGAACTTTGCGTGTCGTAACTTTGCAGATGCTGTTTATGCTCAAACAGCAAAGTTAAAATCAGAACCAAGGACCCTTTTAAGCACTCAATTTTTTCATTCGATAAGAAGACAAACTACGATGGAAACGCATTTACTGAATAAATCCCTCAATGTGCAACAAAAACCTCATTTGATTTTGCCTCAATGGAGGATGTGATTGGATAACTGGACTAACCAGTGGACCACATGTTGGTTTGGTGGTTCTGAATCGCCTGAGCTAAAGTCTGTCATCAGAATGATTTGGTTTAATTCCCTCCAGAAGCGTCTCGCACGATTGTGTTCACAAACACCAGCATCTGAATGCTAGATATCATGACAGCGTTTATTGCGTTTCATCTGATCAACTGATTTATGATGGAGGAAAAAAAGAGCCTGATTGCAGCAACTTCCATTTTTATTACAGATATTTTGCACCAGTTTCCCAGGAAGGGATGATTTTGTTCTCTTGAACACATGGGATGGAAACGCTGCTTTATTCACAAATATTTTATGCGATATTTCTAATTGTGCACATAAGTTACATTCGCAATGCTGCTTTATTTACAAATGTTTCATGTATTTATCATTAATTTTATTAGAAATCGTTTTGAATTTTATGCAAATGGGAGTGAGAAATACTCGTCTTGTTGACACTTTTATTATCATCTCATCTCACGTTTCATCTCATATCTTGTTTTATCTCATCTCGTATTATATCTCGTTTCATCTAATCCCATATCTCGTTTCATATCTCGCGTTTCATCTAATTTAGTTTCATCTCATATCATCTCTAGTTTCATTTCATATCTCGTTTCATCTCATCTCATCTCATCTCTGGACATATCAGTTCTCTCAGAGAAACACTGAGTCCATAAAGACCGTACACTCCTCCATCTCTGCTTAAAGATCTCTTGCTCCACACTTATTCATTTTTCCTCATCTATGTCTTGTCATCCAGCTGCTGGCTTTATTATTTTTTGCTGTGCTTCTTGTTCAGGTTAGGCTTGTCCTCTTCACAGAATCCCTACTTACGATAATGGGAATGGTAATCCTTAGGCCAACATTCATAGTCCTCTGAATACAGAGCGAATTATACTGACATGACACGACAATCCTGCTGAACCGCCGCTGAAAGCAGCGAGCTTTGGCTTGACACCTTTGCTTATGTTTCTGACTACTGATAGTTGTTTCAGTACATCCTGAGAGTTAGACTCAAACAGATGTCTTTTCCTTGTCCCCATTCACACAAAAGAAGGAAGATGCCTCAGAGTCTCATTGCTTCAGAGTCCCGGAGGATCGCTTTAATTCGAGAGAGTGGCTGAAAATGTTCTTTTTGTATGACGGCCAAGATCATCAATCATTTTCCTTGTGATTTCGAATGCATGTGAATCCAATTTAGTGGAAATTCTCTCTACAAAGGCTTACTAATGCAGTGCATAATCTGCTGGTTACACAATATACTGTGAACCAATAAGCAAATGATGTTTTGCCAATTTGATTGATATATGGAAATATGAGGGAAGTTTGTGCATGAAAATTCCAGCTGACATTGACAAAAGATCCTTTTTTTCCATGCGTTCTTCCCTAATCGCAAAATCCACCGCACTCATAACATCAAGTGGGCAACAAATGAAAAATAGCTTCACCACAATAGCTGGCAATAATATTTCTCCATCCTGGTATTTGCCAGCCTGCAGATGTTGGTTTAGAGTTAATGTTTTTTGCTTTTAATTTAATAGAAGATCAGTCTCGACCGATGAAGCTTGAGTGCGTTTTTTTTTTTTACCAATGTTGGGGAGTATCAAATTAAAAACATATTTTTTTAACATGCAAATTATCCAACAAGTTTTAGCTAATAAACATATATGTACAGTACAGTCCAAAAGTTTGGAACCACTAAGATTTTTAATGTTTTTAAAAGAAGTTTCGTCTGCTCACCAAGGCTACATTTATTTAATTAAAAATACAGTAAAAAACAGTAATATTGTGAAATATTATTACAATTTAAAATAACTGTGTACTATTTAAATATATTTGACAAAGTAATTTATTCCTGTGATCAAAGCTGAATTTTCAGCATCATTACTCCAGTCTTCAGTGTCACATGATCCTTCAGAAATCATTCTGATATGCTGATTTGCTGCTCAAGAAACATTTATGATTATTATCAATGTTGAAAACAGTTGTGTACTTTTTTTTCAGGATTCCTTGATGAATAGAAAGTTCAAAAGAACAGCATTTATCTGAAATACAAAGCTTCTGTAGCATTATACACTACCGTTCAAAAGTTTGGGGTCAGTAAGAATTTTTATTTTTATTTTTTTCAAAGGAAATTAAAGAAATGGATACTTTTATTCAGCAAGGATGCATTAAATCAATCAAAAGTGGCAGTAAAGACATTTATAATGTTACAAAAGATTAGATTTCAGATAAACACTGTTCTTTTGAACTTTCCATTCATCAAATAATCCTGAAAAAAAATATTGTACACAAATATTTTGTACAATTGTACACATTAAATGTTTCTTGAGCAGCAGATCAGCATATTAGAATGATTTCTGAAGGATCATGTGACACTGAAGACTGGAGTAATGATGCTGAAAATTCAGCTTTGATCACAGGATATAAATTACTTTGTCAAATATATTCAAATAGAAAACAATTATTTTAAATTGTAATAATATTTCACAATATTACTGTTTTTACTGTATTTTTAATTAAATAAATGTAGCCTTGGTGAGCAGATGAAACTTCTTTTAAAAACATTAAAAATCTTAGTGGTTCCTTTTGGACTGTACTGTATATATATCACATTCTGAAATATATATATTCTCCTCAAATAATTGGACCCAATTGGCTGTCATTATATGGAAAATATAAAAATATGTAAAAAGTTATATTTATTAAATACTACTAGAAATAGATATAACCAGAAAAAGATTACACATGTCCTATATTAAGATGCGACCCATGCTTTTAACATGTTTAGTACAACTTTCGTTCAGAGACTTCCCACAAAAGCTTTCCTTGTTTTTACACATGTAAAATCACCCCTGTTGACCTTTGGAGTCACGTTTACAGGGTGTGCGGTTGAATTCACGTCCACTACAGGCCTGAGGTCATCAGTAGACATGAATACATGCACTTCAAAGTTCCTGAAAATAAGTTCACAATGTACAGCATTTGGATCCAGTCAGATTTATACAAATGCAGATTGGATGTAATGGCATTCTCACTAGAGGAGGAGAAATCAAGCTGTATTCATCAAGTATGCCGTTTTATTTACTATTACCATTTGCTTTTTTTCTTGTCTGATGCATTTAACCTGTCTGTTTTCATGCTTTTTATCTTCTTGCTAAAAGCACAAACTGGGGTCCAGGGGTGCTGCAAATTTGAGCCAAAAAAAAAATAAAAAATCTATGTTTTTATGGAGGACCAAACCTGTAGAAATTAAAAATAAATAGATAAATAAATGCAATAATGGAAAAATAGATAATGGAATAAATTACTTGATAAAACAAACATAATTCATTTTTACATTTAATCCTGATTTATTTTAACTTATCCATCCATCTATCCATCCATCCATTCATGTATTTATTTATTTATTTATTACATTTCTGTAAGTTTGATCATCCATAATTTTTAGGGCTGTGAAAGTTCAGATGTGCACTTAAAAAAAACTATGTAATGTTTAATAATGATTTAACGTAATGATTTTATTACATTCAGATTCACCAAATTTGATATTGTCACGATCACCGTCTGCCCCTGTCAAGTTTCAGACTACATTTCCCATCATCCCCCCTGTCAATCACATGCACTCACTCCACCAATCACCTGTTGCCACATACAGTCATGCACACTCCACACTAATCACCACACCCAGCTGATACGCATTACCTGGACTATAAAGGACTCACACATACACCACCTCACCGCGAAGTCTTGATTACTCTGGTATCACTTCTGAGCGTTTATATTCCTGTCTGCCTGTCTGTTGCCGTTACTGTCTGTTCCCTGTTATTGACCCGTTGCTGCCTGTCCTGACCCTTGCATACTGTTCCGTGAGTGATATCTGCCTGCCTTTTGACCTACCGCCTGTACCCTGACTACGACCCTGCCTGTCCTTTGCTGCTCCTGTTTGTTCCTGATTGACCCTGCCTGTACGACCATTCTCATTCTTAAATAAAGCTTGCAAATGGATCTCTGTCTGAGTCCCGCCTCGTTACAGAAGACTTCGCCACCACCACGATCCAGCAGCTTTCCCGGAGGATCTCTACACGGTATGGACATTAATCAATTGTTGTTGTGGAGTACGCAGGGCACACGATCACTGGAGGATTACATCACAGAATACCTGAACATTGCATATTATTCAGATCTGCCTGACTGTGCACTTATTGACTTTTTCTGTGATGGTGTCAACCAACCACTCAAAGAACAATTAATTCGTGAGGGACCCCGTTCTTCTCTTAGTCATTTCCTGGACTATGTGTTATTGACTGTTGGTTCTCCGTTTACCGTGGGGGTCGCGGAGGAATGCGACACCGAGATAAACCACGTAATGGCCGCTGCGCCAAAGGACATTCACAAAATGGCGGCTACCACCATAACAACACCGAGCCACGTCTCCGCTGATCGCCCAGAGCAATGTCACGCCTTCGCTGATCGCCCAGAGCAACGTCACGCCTTCGCTGATCGCCCAGAGCAACGTCACGCCTTCGCTGATCGCCCAGAGCAACATCACGCCTTCGCTGATCGCCCAGAACAACGTCACGCCTTCGCTGATCGCCCAGAGCAACGTCACGTCGCCGCTGATCGCCCAGAGTCACGTCAGGTCTCTAGATCAGTCCGGGAGTGGAGAGGGTTGCGTTCCAGTGTGACCGATCCACCGTTGATTTCAGTCCGAGCAGCTGGCATCCCCAAGTCTCCGTCGGCCGCTTCGCTCTCAAGCCCGCCGGCCGCTTCGCACTCAAGCCCGCCGGCCGCTTCGCTCTCAAGCCAGCCGGTCGCTTCGCTCTCAAGCCAGCCGGCCGCTTCGCTCTCAAGCCGGCCGGCCGCTTCGCTTTCAAACCAGCCGGTTGCTACGCTCTCAAGCTCGCCGGTTGCTACGCTCTCAAGCTCGCCGGTTTCAACGCTCTCAAGCTCGCCGGTTTCAACGCTCTCAAGCTCGCCGGTTTCAACGCTCTCAAGCTCGCCGGTTTCAACGCTCTCAAGCTCGCCGGTTTCAACGCTCTCAAGCTCGCCGGTTGCCATGGACTTATGCACCCTGGACGCGATGGACGAAATGGCTGCTTTGCCAGTGCCCACGGGCAAGATGGCCGCCCCTGCGGTGCTCAAGGATGCAGGGGTTGTTCCAGCCATTGAGTCCGCTTCAGCCAGTGAGTCTGCTCCAGAAACCGCTCCAGTCGGTGAACCATCGCCTCATCCTCGGAAGAGGAGGAGGAGGAGGAGGAAGGCTCCATCTGTTCTTCCCCCTCTTACGTCCAAACGTCTTGTCCTGCCGGCGCCACCTGTGCTCCTCGCTCTGCCGGCGCCACCTGTGCTTCTTGCCCTGCCGGCGCCACCTGTGCTCCTCGCTCTGCCGGCGCCACCTGTGCTTCTTGCCCTGCCGGCGCCACCTGTGCTCCTCGCTCTGCCGGCGCCACCTGTGCTTCTTGCCCTGCCGGCGCCACCTGTGCTTCTTGCCCTGCCGGCGCCACCTGTGCTTCTTGCCCTGCCGGCGCCACCTGTGCTTCTTGCCCTGCCGGCGCCATCCACGCTTCTAGCCCTGCCGGCGCCATCCACGCTTCCAGCCCTGCCGGCGCCACTCAGGAGGCTTGCCCTGACGGCTTCACCCACACGCCTGGCCCTGCCGCCGCCACCCGAACCCCTTGCCCACGAACCTGCGACGGGCCCCGCTGAAATCCCTAAGAACTTTTTGGGGGGGGGGCAGTATACCTAGGGGTGGGGAGTTTGTGGGTGGGAACCCTGCACGGCCGCGGTCATCAGCGGTCCCTGAACTGCCCAGACCACCTGACCTGCCGTGGCCGCCTGAGCCACCTGACCTGCCCAAGCCACCTGACCTGCCGTGGCTGCCCGAGCCGCCTGACCTGCCGTGGCTGCCCGAGCCGACTGAACTGCCGTGGCCGCCCGAGCCACCTGACCTGCCGTGGCTGCCCGAGCCGCCTGACCTGCCGTGGCTGCCCGAGCCGACTGAACTGCCGTGGCCGCCCGAGCCACCTGACCCGCCGTGGCTGCCCGTAGCACCTGACCCGCCGTGGCTGCCCGTAGCACCTGACCTGCCGTGGCTGTTCTGGAACCTGCATTGGAGATTCCGTTCCTGTCAGCTGTTTAATCTCCAATGCACCCACCCCCCCTCCCTTATTGGTGTCATCTACGGCGCGAGGTCGCGCCTTCCGGGAGGGGGGCGTTATGTCACGATCACCGTCTGCCCCTGTCAAGTTTCGGACTACATTTCCCATCATCCCCCCTGTCAATCACATGCACTCACTCCACCAATCACCTGTTGCCACATACAGTCATGCACACTCCACACTAATCACCACACCCAGCTGATACGCATTACCTGGACTATAAAGGACTCACACATACACCACCTCACCGCGAAGTCTTGATTACTCTGGTATCACTTCTGAGCGTTTATATTCCTGTCTGCCTGTCTGTTGCCGTTACTGTCTGTTCCCTGTTATTGACCCGTTGCTGCCTGTCCTGACCCTTGCCTTGCATACTGTTCCGTGAGTGATATCTGCCTGCCTTTTGACTTACCGCCTGTACCCTGACTACGACCCTGCCTGTCCTTTGCTGCTCCTGTTTGTTCCTGATTGACCCTGCCTGTACGACCATTCTCATTCTTAAATAAAGCTTGCAAATGGATCTCTGTCTGAGTCCCGCCTCGTTACAGATATTATTATTTCACTCTGCTTTCTTAAGTCATAAATATTTTTTTGGTAAAAAAATATATTTATTGAGAATATACATACAAGTGTGAAATATGGAAATACACCAGAAGTATCTGCATATTCCTATAGCAATTAAGAAAAACAAAATATTTTTATATTATACAACTATTTATTGTATTTACAACACTATTTAACAGTATGAAAAAAATGCATACAATTTTGTGGAGATTTTTTTTTACAGTTTCTTCAGTACAATGACAAAAAGAAGAGATTTTGTCGTCATAATATCATGTTTAATATTTTTCTATGACAGTACAAATGTATTTTGGCTGCCATTATATTTTAATATTTTATTTTAAGGGGTCAAAAAGGGATATTTGGGGCTCTTTTGCACCATAAAGTTTGAATTTAAAAACCTTTTTATTAAATAAAACAAACAAACAAATGAACAATGTTTTATTTTCCTATAAATCATGACTGAATCATTGCTGAATCCTGGTTGAATGTTTTTCAGTTGAGTCAGAGCTTTTTGATTCTGGTGTATCCCAGCATGCCCGTTTCATGACTTTAACGCCTACAGTGATTTCTGTTTCTGAAATGTTAATGGACAGGTCTGGCACGAGGTATCCGAGAGGTGGTCACGCGAAGAACCAATCAGGCGGCAGTCATGGTCCTGATTGAACCCACAGCAGCAGAAGAACTGGGTCGCATCTTGATACGAGAGTTTCTAATCTGGTGAAGGGGAGTTGAAAGGAAAGTGGAACCCTGGGTAATTCAGCACAGCAGCACCAGGCTTTTCCATTTGGACCCCAGGCTGTCGCAGGCAAGTCCTCACATTTCGCAGGTCTCCGTGGGATTAGCCATTACAATGGTGAAAAGCAGAGGTCTGCAACTGCAAAGGAGATCAAAGCCATTTCTTTGCAACCAGGACCATGTTAAATGCACAATTTGAGAGAGATAGACAGACAGACAGACGCAGACCTATATACCCCGACACTTAGAAAGTGAGGTTCTGTCTTCACCCCTCCCCTCCCGAGACATTCAGCACTTCCATATTTCATTAAATGTGTCGGGATGAAAGAGCGAGCGGCTCTCCGGCAGGGATTTCTCTTCTCTGATGCATGCCTCTGCTCAGCTTTTCGCCTCAGATGGACTACTGTCTGATTTGTAGCGAAGACACGGCTTGTTCAATCTGTGCACGACCTGAAACGCACAGAGCACATTTACTTCCCAATCATGAAATGAAACTGTGCTAAATAACAAGGAGTTGAACAAACGAGTATCAGATGAATTGAACGGTGGTGGTAGTGGTCAAAGGAATATTCCTGTTTTACAGCTTATGACACGCTCAGATCCCACAGTCATGGAAATATTTGGAACTTGTGGTGTTTTTTAGGGAGGTGAAAAGGGGAAAAAAATGAAAATTCTGTCATCATCGTTTACTTTCCTTCATGTCATTCCAAACCTGAATGACTTTCTGTTTTCTGCGGAACACAATAGAAGATATTTTCTACGGGAATGTCATACAGGTTTGGAAGGTTTGTTAAAAACAAGCTGGGTTGAACCGGACAATTGGATTGTTTTAACCCAGCAGTTGGGTTAAATGTGCTGGGTTTTATTTCAGTTCAATTCAATTCACATTTATTTGTAGAGCGCTTTTCACGATACATATCGTTTCAAAGCAGCTTTACGGAGCCTGCATGTCAACATTACAATTTAGAGAATGCTAATAATGTAATAATTTAGTTTACAGTCACTTATTTAACCCAACTATTGTTTAAAAATGATTAAAATGAACTCAAAATAGGTTGTAAATTAAAAATCAGATGCATAATTATTACTAGAGGCAACAATAATAATCAAAAGGTGAACATTTATTAATAAGCAATTTAATAAATGTTTATAATTTAATTATTTAAACTTGTAAATGTTTAATTTATTAAACATATTAAAAGATGTTCATTTCCAACATATTTTGGGTTCATTTTAAGCAAGTAATATAGCAATTTAAGCAATAGTTAAGTTAAATAAAACTACCCAGCAGGTTGGGTCAAAGATTTAACCCAAATACTGGGTTTGTTAATTTTTAACCCAACTTGGGTTAAATTTATTACAGTGTAATTACTAGAGGCAACAATAATAATCAAAAGGTGAACTTTAATTAATAAGAAATTGAATAAATGTCAGGTTCGAGTTAATTTTTAGCAAACAATCAGTAATGTTTAAACAATAGTTGAGTTTGCAACCCAAGTTGGGTTTTTTTTAACCCAGAGTTTAGTGTATATAATACACTCTAAAAAATGCTGGATTGTTTCAACCCAAGTTTGGGTCAAAAATGGACAAACCCAACCATTGGGTTAAATTTTTAAATGCATTTTTTAACCCAACGGTTGGGTTTGTCCATATTTGACCCAAATTTGGGTTGAAACAACCAAGCATTTTTTAGAGATTATACATTGTCATGGCGACATATGTTTTTACATTACTTTAACTCATAAAAATAATTCAAACTATTTCAGCTTTTTAAATATACTGTATGTAATATGAGATTCAACTTGATTTTTAAAGTCAGTTTAATATAATTTAAGTTGTACAGCCAGTTTGATTATACAAAAGACTATAGAATAACACACTCGTATTGTTTTGAATGGAAGAAAGTGAAGCGCACAATATGGTGTAATAAGTCCCGCCTTCTCAATAAGAGCCAATCACTGATTGTTAAAGTCATCGCATCACTGCAGCGGCCGTTAGAAGCTCTGGTTAGTACAGAAACAGATGCATTTCCTGTAGAGACTCGCATTTAAGACTGAACCAGCATGAAAAATAATGTTTTTTTGTCATGATTCGAGCATTTAGAAACAAAATTTAAGAGACAGTTGTTTTCAGATTTCAAATATGAAAGTTTGGCAAACAGTTTTGGAGAATTTGGTGTTTCCTCATTCAAAGAGATTGAATGCACTTGCACTTGCACGCCCGAGAATCGCCCAAGATGGCCGCCGAGTGAAATGTCTTGTCTTAAAGGGACTTTGTTTATACTTTATAAACAAGATTTTTCAGTTTTGGGTGAACTATCCCTTTAAGTTCCAGTGCTGAATAACATAATTTAATCCATTATCATCACCAACCAGAATTGCAAAAGTAATTATTGCTTTCAAAAGGTTCCCTGAGCACTCAGAGTGTCTCCCCGAACACACACCATTGGTTAAAGCTCCTGACGGTCCGATCTCACAGTGACAGCTTGAGTCTGGGAAGTGAAAGTGTGGCTGTGGCCAAACCTCTCTAATTTAATTGACTGGGACCTCAGAAAACTGGCAAAGGTTGCGAAGCTCATTATCTGAAAAAGATCAAGCTTTTAGCATGGGTGCAGGAAAAGCAAGAATATTATTTAATGAGTAAATGGAATACAGTTATGGCAGATGAGCTTTGTTCCCTGTTTGCGAGAACTGCATCAAGGGATGAACATAATTTGTTGCAACTTGCTCGCGTGAGGCGGGAATGGGGAGGAGAGAGAGGCCGTGCTGAGCTCCAATTACTGGAGAAACACGACCTAAATCTCTGCAATGAGAGTTTACAGGTGTGCTGAAATGGATTTGAAATAAATGGATGCATGTGACTTTGACAGAATGAAGGTGTAAAGGATGTTTTCTCTAGCTGTAGCCTTGGCCGGAATAGAGAATGATGATAAATTCACCAAGTAAAAAATGTTTATATCATATTTATTTATTATTGTACTTCTTTTGGCATGAGGGACAACTGATTCTGGTTAACTACTGCTGCCTATATGACAAGACATAATTAGGAATAATTGACCACAAAGTAGTGTTTAATTACTGAAAAATAATAAACACACACTACAGTTAAAGAATTTTTAAAAACATTTTGAAAGAAGTGTTTCATGCTCACCACGGCTGCATTTATTTGATCAAAAAATAAAGCAATATTTTGAAATATTATAGCATTTTTTTCTATGTGAATTTATTGTAAACTGTAATTTATTTCTGTGATCAAAGCTGAATTTTCAGCATCATTACTCACACAATCCCTTCAGAAATCATTCTAATATGATGATTTGATGCTCAAGAAACATTTATGATTATTATCAATGTTGAAAACAGCTGTGCTGATTCATATTTTGTGGAAACTGATACATCTGAATGCATAAAAAGTTCAAAAGAACAGCATTTATTTGAAATATAATCTTTTGTAACATTATAAATATTGTCTCTTTTGATCAGTTAAATGCATCCTTGCTGAATAAAAGTATTTCTGTTTAAAGTGAATTCAAACATTGATTATATTTTTCTTCATTATTTTCTTCCTGTGGAGCTCCTGGAGAATCCGATATGATTTAAACTCCCACCAGAATACAAATGAACTTGATAATTTGCAAGTTCATGGTAAAAAATGAAATAATTATTCTTCTCAATTTGTAGTGAATCTCTTTTATTGTATTATCGGGGTGACTCATGCTCATTAAAATCTTGGCTGTCTGCATAATGGAATTTTATCAAAATGTTTCCTTAGTGAGGAGACCACGTCAGACGGCTCTAATATACTTGATACAGAGCATGCTGAAGCATTGATAGGATTACCCATGCTGCACAGCAGTCTTTCTGAGATGGATATGACTGTGATTTGCCAGGAGGATGTGTGTGTGTGTGATCCCTGCAATACATGACAAATGGTTTAACAGTTTTGCATCTTGTGAACTAAAAAATAAAAAAAATCATGAATCTACATATTCATCCTTACAAAATGTGATTATTGTAGTATTAGAGAAATTTTAAAGATCATGCATTTTGCTCTTTTCTATGCAATTACAGTTAATGTGAATTTAAGCTTTCAAGCAAACATCATAAAAGTGGTCCATATATGAAATGCATGCATTAGTCTTCTATAGTGATTAGATAGCTTTGTATGTGAGGAACACAGTGAGATTTGGGTCATTTTTTAATTGCATGAGGAAAAAACATCCTTTTGTGTTTTTAGACAATCATTAAATCACCTTTGTGTGAGAGAATACTGATGAATAATGTTGAAAACAGCTAAATAAAATTATGTTAATTATAATTGCAGTAATGCAAATATATCCTAACTAAATATTAAAAACAGACAAAAGTTCATGGGTCATTTAGATGTCCGCATCAATAGAATTTTATATACATAGAAAGCACATTAAATGCAATTAAAACATCTGTTTTTAAGGTTTCAAATAAGTTTAGGGGAGAATAAAATGTCAAAATATGGGTGAATTAATGTTTCATTGTCATTCAGTGTAACACTTATATTTATGTAAAAATACTTATTCTCACCTGTACGTGTTAAAATATATAAAAGAATAAGTGAGCAACTCTTATTGCATTTTAAATGAGTAAAAAAAATGCTGACAAATTAAAAAGCATTTGGTGTAAAGTAATTAGTCTTTAATATGGCATAAATAGATGTTTTGTTGTAAATATGACTGACAAGATTGTTACACTGAATGACATTTTAGTGGGTGTCTTCTGTAAATCATGGTAAAAATTTATGATATGTAATTTTTGCTCAGAAAAAACAAACAAACAAATAAAACAGGACTCATTCTGATGTATTGAAAAACAACAACAACAATTCAAAGCTGAAAACCCCTTTTGTCTTTGACCCTCAGAACAATTGAATATTAATGTAAATATATTAAACATGTTAAAGTAATATTATTTTTAAGTATATTTTATATAAAGAACACTTAAAATTATAATGAAATGTATTATTTTTAATACAAAATCCTTATTGGTGAACCCTGATGTGAAATGAAAAATATGCTTTATTTAATTTGTGACTTTCTGCTTTTGTGTTTTCATTTTTGGGTAACATTTTTTTTTTTTTTTTTTTTACATGCTAAGTAGAAATAAAATGGCCAAAAAAGTTCAAAAGAACAGCATTTATCTGAAATAGAAAGTTTTTGTAACATTATAAAGATTTTTTTTTTATTTTGCAAGAATGCATTAAATTGATCAAAAGTGACAGTAAAGACGTTTATAATGCTACAGAAGCTTTCTATTTCAGAGAAATGCTGTTCTTTTGAACTTTCTATTCATCAAAGAATCATGAAAAAATTTTACACACATTGATAATAATCATAAATGTTTCTTGAGCATCAAATCATCATATTAGAATGATTTCTGAAGGATCACGTGACACTGAAGACTGGAGTAATGATGCTGAAAATTCAGCTTATAATGTTAATAACCTTAGGTAGTAAATATAATGGCATAAATGCAAAAATATCCTCACTCAACATGATAAAACAACAGTACCCTTCCCTCCGGGCGTTGAGTTGACACTCTAATTGACATCCCGTGACACTAACTAGAGGTGATAATTGCCTTGACAGAGAAAAAATGAGGCAGGTTATTTGGAGCAATTACTGCTTTTTGTGTCTAGAACATTCAGATGCACCCGTTATGCACTAATGGAAAGACTAATTAGACACCGTTACATTAGTTACTGATATCTAATTATTTGATTTAATTATGCACAGCTACAGGAAAGATGTACAGCATGATGCACTGACAAATGATTTGACGTTTTGACTTGACTTTTGTCCTCGGGTGTCTGCTAAGGTGATTTAATTGATTTCTCCTCATGTAAAATATCCGTTTAAGAGGAAAATAAATGTAGATATTTTTAAGGGATAAAACATTTCTGACTGAGATAATTAATCTTGTCCTAATCTGGCTGAGATAATTAATCTCATGATGTTTGATTTATGTGCTGTATAATTCGCTGTGCTACACAAGTTTACGTCACACAGTTTGTGTGATTTATTTGAAGCTCTCGCGACCGTACAATTATTTTCATTTGCAAAACACTGCAGATTAAAAGTTCCACTTCATCAAAATCCCACTTTGTTACACATTCAAATGCACTTCATTGTATCTGATAACACTATAAAAGAAGAATAGAATTCCCATGTTTCAACATAACTTGGTTTTACTGATTAAATATGTATGTCTGTCTCAGGCCTTTAATCCTCCGATGCATGATTTCCACTACAATACAGGGTTTTTAAAGACATTTTTACATCAGAATGGCACATGCATGTGATGCTGATGCTGGATCCGGCTCATTATTAGCCAGCTCCAGTGCCAGCATCACATGCATGCGTCATGCTGCTTACATGAACAGTGTTGGCCAATAATGAGCCAGCATTCGGTTGTAGAACTTGGAAGCGCTGCACTGTTTACAATGTAAACAGCGTAGGAGACTGACAGGGAACAGAAGAAATTGTTGAATAAAGTTATTTTTGTTTTGTTTTTGCAAACAAAAAGTATTATCGTCTCTTCATAACATTAAGATTGAAACACTGCAGACTGTTTTAACGATGGCTTTAGTACCTTTCTGGACCTTGAAAGTTGCAATGACGTTGATATGTGGTTCAGAAACCTCTTGGATTTGATCACAAATGCCTTAATTTGTGTTCTGAGATGTTTTACGGCTGTGGAACCACATGAGGGTGAGTAATTAATGACAGAAATTTCATTTTTTGGGTGAACTAACCCTTTAAAAGATCAGTGTTAGAGCTAGTGGCTGCTACCTAGAAGTTTGCTGACTGAACTATGAGGGAACAAGCCATGAGCTTCATCTCCACTGAGCAAGGCACTTAACCCTAGATTACTCCATGGAGACTGTCTCTGTAATAAGTCTACTGCAAATCGCTTTGGATGAAAGCATCTGCTAAATGACTACTTAACATCCTCAATATACTGTATTGAATAGCTGCTGCCGAATGGCAAAAAAAAAATAAAAAATCTGGAAAAGATCCACAATTAGGGGGTCACATTTATCTCGTGATGGGCTCAGCTTCGGCTGTGCAATAAATACCTCAATGCAACTGAATGATTATTATCAGAGATCTATTTGGCATAGAGTGTTGCAATTTTGGGGTTTTTCTGCTTTGTTCTCATGCTTCAGTGAGGTCTTGGCTGCTTTGGTTTAAAATTGAGACATGGTTTAAAAAAAACATCAGATTTCCAGAACAGCCAGGAACATAGAAGCCAGGAGTAAATGTCAAAATGTTCTTACTTCCCTAAAATTTAAAAAGTGTACAAAAAATAAAAAGCTTTTACATACTAGGAGCTCTATTTTAACAATCTAAGCACATGGTCTGAATTTAGGGCATGTCTGAATCCACTTTTGCTAGTTTACCAACAGGAAAAATGGTCAGCGCGTCCAGTGCATGGTCTAAAAGGGTTGTCTATATTCTCTTAATGACTCATAGGTGTGTTTTGGGCACATCTCCCATTCCCTTTAAAAGCCAGTTGCGCTCGCTCCATAGCGGATTTGCTATTTACATGGCGGAATTTGCAAGCGGAAAAAACGAACGCTTCGCTAGCTAAGAAACGGATCTGCTCATGTGCAAGGTTAAAGTGCGCAATCTAGGGGACAAGCCAGATTCCACCCAAAACATTATTATCTTTATGTACAGTACACACTTATTATCTTTAACATTGTAATCCTTTTATTTTTAATATTTGGCATGTTTGTGTGCTGCTGTGCATCCCTGTGTGTGTAACAGGCGCGTTGTGCACCCGCCTATAGGCGCATATTACTAACACGCCCTTAAAATGACAAAAAAATAAATAAATACTGCGCCATTGACTTTAGAGCAGGTTTATTTTGGTCAATGGCGCAGTCGTTCTTTTAGTTGCCTCAAAATAGCAACACTCCAACAGTGCACCTGAACACACCTCGTTTTCAGACCAGCACACCCATGGGTGTACAAATGGACGTGAGTGCATTTGCTATTTAAAAATTGTGGCGCAGGACGTGAAGATGAAGACTGCATCGGGCTGATACTACCAAGAAACACTTGAGTCGCGCCTGGTGCCACATTGCGCCGAGTATATGATAGGGTCCTAATAATTCACAATATTACTGTTTTTACTGTATTTTTGATCAAATAAATGCAGCTTTGGTGAGTGTGTATATATATATATTTAGTCAACATTTGAAGTGGATCAAAGAAGAAGGTTTTAAGACTAAAACTTTGATGAAAGGTTTTGATCCACTTTAAATGTTGACTTTTTTACACTGTAAAAAAGAATTGTTTGTTTAACTTGAAAAAGTAAGTTAGCTGGTTGCCTTAAAATTTTGAGTTCAATGAAGTTAAAAATTTGAGTTAATACAATGAAGGTGATTGGTTTAATCAACAGAAACTCAAAATATTATGTTATCTTAACCACATTAATTATCTAAGTGGATTTAACAAAAGAAAATGTTATGATAACAAATATTATTTTAGTGTATGTATATATATATAGTCAACATTTGAAGTGGATCAAAAAAGTTGTCCTAAGAAATAAGTTAAGAAGGTTTTAAGACATCTTTGATGAAAGGTTTTGATCCACTTCAAATGTTGACTTTTTTACACTGTAAAAAAGAATTGTTGGTTTAAAGTAAGTTAACTGGTTGCCTTAAAATTTTGAGTCCAATGAAGTTAAAAATTTGAGTTAATACAATGAAGGCGATTGGTTTAATCAACAGAAACTCAAAATTATATGTAAGTGGATTTAACAAAAGAAAATTTTATGATAACAAATCATGAAAATATTTTTTAGTGTATATTTATAATATATGTATATATATATATATATATATATATATATATATATATATATATATATATATATATATATATATATATATATATATATATATATATATATATATATATATATATATATATATATATATATATATATATATATATATATATATATATATATATGTATGTATATATATGTATATATATATATATATATATATATATATATATATATATATATATATATATATATATATATATATATATATATATATTGTATATTGTATATTGTATATTATTGTTGTTTAGCCTAGTTTTTATATAGAGTTTCTGACAACTTTCTGGATAATGTGTAATGTTGTGCCATTTCTCAATTCCTGTAGTTTCCGGATATACTCAGAAATGCACCTGGCAACATTAATATGTGCAAAATCCCGTATTATAGGCCCCTGTATCTGGGAGTTTCTATACAAAAAGTTTTAATTACATTTAGTTTATCTTCATGTTAAAAATATATGCAGTCTTTTTTAAATTTAGGGTCCAATTCTCACTATTAACTTAAGCATGCATATTACTAAGATATTAGCTGTTTATTAGTTCTTATAAGGCACATATTAATGCATGACCATATTCTTCATCCCATAATCCTACAATACCTAAACTTAACAACTACCTTACTAACTATTAATAAGCAGTAATTAGGAGTTTATTGAGTGAGAATTGGACTAAAGTGTGACCACTATGTTAAATCTAAGCACTATCAGGTTAAAGACTTACATGTTACATGTGAGTAAGCGTGTTCTCATGGACAGTACACGAGACGTGTGATGACAGTATCTCCTTTTACTGAGAATTTCCAGCAATTCTCCTCAATTCTCATTCTCCTCACACTTACTGTGAATGACACAAGCAGCGGCAATCAGTCAGATCGCAGGGCTTTGAGTAATGAGCGGTGTGTCAACCTCAGCCGGCCTCTACCTGTGAACACGCTGAGCCTCCATCAATACCAAGCATCTGCGGTGCGATTACGCTTTAATGTAGACCCGCAGAGAAACCTTGTATGCAGAACCGTGGAACAGGAGAGAGAATGACAAAAGAGGGCACTCGTGACATGGAATGAGAATGACATCTGTTCAGTCAGCAGTCTCAGGTGTGTGACGTATCTCAGGCCATATTTCATGTACTGGCTGACTGACAGGATTATGGTGTCATGATGGGGTGAAAACATGAGTGATATCCCATCAGTGACTGCCCAGTTCAATCAGTCAAGTTCAACAGACGTCCTTCAAATGTGTTTTTTGGTTTCTAAACTTGGTTTCACGTGGCCATTAAGGCATGTAATAACTTCAGTTTTTGAAGGACGTTTTTGAATGCAACTCACAAAGAAAGTATATTTATCATTGATATATGATAAATACAAACTAAAGTGTTTCCAAAATAAAAAAAGACTGTATTTTAAGTGTATTTTTCACCTGAAGATAAACTAAATGTAATTAAAACTTTTTTTTATATAGAAACTCCCAGATACAGAGGCCTATAATACGGGATTTTGCACATATTAATGTTGCCAGGTGCATTTATGAGTAGATCCAGAAACTACAGGAATTGAGGAAATAAAGGGCACAACATTTCAAACTATCCAGAAAGTTGTCAAAAACTCTAAATAAAAACTAGGTTTAACAACAACAATATACAATGTCAAAACATTAGGTTAAAAAAAAACTTTTTAAATTTTTATATAAATATACATATACATATACATACACTGTAAAAAATATTTTCATGATTTGTTATCATAACATTTTTTTATTTTGCATATATACATGAACACGCTGAGCCTCCATCAATACTAAACGTCTCCATCAATACTAAACGTATATATATATATATATTTGTGCTGTCAAATCGATATCTAATATAAAAGTTTGTGTTTACATATATATATATATGTACTGTATATATGTGTATATATGTATATATATATATATATATATATATATATATATATATATATATACAGTACAATCCAAAAGAGATCAAAGAAATCATTCTAAAATGCTGATTTGCTGCTCAAGAAACCTTTAATGTGTACAATATTTTTTTTCAGGATAATTTGATGAATAGAAAGTTCAAAAGAACAGTGTTTATCTGAAATCTAATCTTTTGTAACATTATAAATGTCTTTACTGCCACTTTTGATTGATTTAATGCATCCTTGCTGAATAAAAGTATTCATTTCTTTAATTTCTTTTCAAAAAAATACAAATAAAAATTCTTACTGACCCCAAACTTTTGAACGGTAGTGTATAATGCTACAGAAGCTTTGTATTTCAGATAAATGCTGTTCTTTTGAACTTTCTATTTTCTAAAAAAGTACACAACTGTTTTCAACACTGAAAATAATCATAAATGTTTCTTGAGCAGCAAATCATCATATTAGAATGATTTCTGAAGGATCATGTGACACTGAAGACTGGAGTAATGATGCTGAAAATTCAGCTTTGATCACAGGAATAAATTACTTTCTGAAATATATTCAAATAGTACACAGTTATTTTAAATTGTAATAATATTTCACAATATTACTATTTTTACTATTTTTTATATATATACAGTCAAGTCCAAAAGTTTGGAACCACTAAGATTTATATATATATATATATATATATATATATATATATATATATATATATATATATATATATATATATATATATATATATATATATATAATTTTATTCATTTATTTTTCCTATAGGGCACCAACTTCCATGTGAGCCTCCTAAAAATCAGAAGCAAAACATAAGTGTCAGAATTTGCTTACTTCCCTAAAAAATTATCTTCTAGGTTTTTTTTTTTTTTTTTAAGTAATATTTTGATACTGCGTCTGTAAAAAATAATAAAATAAAATAACTTTTTTGAGCCTTTTTTTAACACAGTGTTTATAACAGTCATTCTGAAGTGAATGCAAAACTAATTTACAGCAAAACATTTAAAGTAGAAGATCCCACTGGGATGACTAGAAGGCTTTAAAGGAGAAATGTGAATTGTATTTCTAGGTGATCAAGTCTAGTGAGCTTTTATTATCATTTATCCATTTATATGATTAAATGCTAATAAAATATACATACTATAGTAGCAGTCTATGGAAGTATCGCAGTTGCACAGTTCCTAAGAGAAAATGACATGTTTTTATAACATTACACACACACACACATTCTTAACACTCAGTCAAATGACACAAACAGTTGTCAGGATGTGTTTTCCTGTGTAAACAGCTTCAGCTCACTGAGTTTATTGAACACAGTGCTGCCTCCTACCAAGAGGTCAATGAAGTGCAATTAGTTGTCAGTGGGATTCATGTTTATTCCCTAATCAGGAACACTCAGAGAAATCAAACACTGACTGCATTGTGCTCTTTCAATACATGCTCATACATAACTGCAGCACTGGCAGGAAACCTTTAATGCAAGTCTATGAGATCCGATGACCATATTTCCTCTGCAGTCAAAATGGCGGCTCTTATTGACGCCTTCAGCGCCTGCAATTTGCATATTATGAGGCCTAAAAAATCGGACACAATTACACTCTCCTCTCCAAATAAGTCTGTGGGACGGACCTGAGGGCGCTCAGCCCGACTCGCCTCAGAAAGCAAGGCTATTTTGTTTGGCACGGGCAGCCCGAGTCTGAGAGAAAGCGAGTCCTTGTGCGAGCCCGAAACCGCTGGGTTTTACTCCTCCAGTCATTAGCAGAGAAAACTGGGCATTTCCTAATGACTTCACACTTTCCAACGCGTGGGTTAATCCATCTCTACTCAGGCTAGCTGTGTTGGAAAGCATATAGAAGGAATAAATCTCTTTCTGTGCTATTCAGGACTCAAAATTACCTCATGAGCTTCAGCGAGAGCTCATTTGCGGTTAGTGAGATTACAAAATGGTGGACTGTTTTATCTGGTTACCTCTTTGCAGATGAGACAATATGCATTCATGATCATTTTGGTTGTCCATAGAGTTTCACTGGGCAGAATTGAATTGCAAGGTTAAATGACTGTCTCACAGCTTCATCATGGAGTGTTTCTGCTCTGAGGGAATCATTACACAAGAGGATGAACTCTGCGGCGTTCTTTGTTTAGCTTTGCGCTTCCCCATTAGGTGCCGAATAGGTAACGGGCTTGATTCATATTTGAAAGCTGTAATCAAATAACCGCCAGCACTCTCTGTACTCTCGCTGCGTCCAAGTGGATCGCCAATGCCTTGCAATTACATCCAAGCGGGACCTATTAACCCTTATGAGAGGAGAATGCTTGGAAATTGGATTATTTTGCAGAGGGAAATGTCATAGTTTTAAGTTACTCTGGCTGAATGCTAACCGTTTTGGTTTCGAGCTCTCAGAAGTCTCCGAAGTAGCGCTTGGATTCAAGATGCATTATCCACAGCCAACTGTATTGATCAAGATATGAAAAAATGAATCGGTTATGATGCCGTGATCAAAGCAAATGCCACAGAGCCTCGATAAAATTGTTGTTTTGTAAATTGTTGTTATTGATTTTTTGATTCCATGTCTTCGGCTCTGTATGTGGGAAACTGGATTGCCTGCAAAAGGATTTTTTTTCTTCGTCAAAGCTAGAATGTAAATAAAGACAGAAGCAAATGTCAGAGCCCAACATTGGCATTCTGAGATGTGGTTTTCCTCTTGGATACATAATAAGTTAAAGATGAAGTTTGGCCTCAAGCTCCCTTTAGATCTGAGCACAATCAGTTTTGCTCTGGGCCTGTAATTCGAGGCCCGCTATGTCTTTTTTCTCTCTCGCTTTCCTTCGCTTTTTCTCTGTTTTATGTCATTTTATGGGAAAGCCACATTGGCATTGTTGTCGTGACTGCTTCCAATGGTGGGTCGCAGCGAATGGGCAGAGATGGATGAAGTTAATGACAGTTTGTGAACCTTGTTGGAATTTCCTCTGAAGAGGCCCCAGCCTCACTCCGTCAGCCCTGCTGAACCATTCATCAGTGTCAGCTCTCAAACATACATATACATTTGAAGATGAAAAGGAGCCATTTACTGTAGCTCAAAGGAGGGAATTATGTTTATCTGTAAATATAACAAACCCACTTTACAACTCAAAGCCGCATGACGAACCTTTGATGGATGGATGAATCACTTTTTGATATTTTAAAATGAGGTATACAACTATCTGATGAAGCTGGAAAAGTACACATTGTATATTAATATTACAAATCCATAATGCACGTTTTTCTGCAATTCCACCACAGGACAGTAAATATAACATTTAAAGTCCTCACTGTTTTTGCATTTGGATTTTTTTTTTTTTTTATATATATATTTTATTAAATCCTTCATATCATATTTTATTTATCTATGACCTGAAAAGCAGCTTGTACTCTTCTGGCCTACTTTAAAACTTTGTAGTGCAGCACTTTTAATGTCATTTACTACTTGTGTTGCAGTCTTCTTCAAAAGTTTCTTTTTAAATAAGTGTCTGCTAACCTTGCAGAACAAAAATACTTTAAGTGTTAGTCCAAGATGGTTAGTGTTGGTTTGCCTGATTAACCAGCATACACAGCATACACAAAAAAACACTGGGTTAAAACCCAAGTTGGGTTGAAAGTGGACAAACCGAGCAATTGGGTTGTTTTAACCCATTGGTTGGGTTAAATGTTTGCCCATCCTGCTGCACTGTAAAATTCAATACGTTCAGAATACTCAACTTACTTTTTTTAAGTTAGAAATTAATTTTTTTGTGACAAGTGGGGCGCGGCTGAGAGCCATGGAAGTGGAGCAAGGCCAGTGTGGTGCACAGGTGTCTCTCATTAACAATCACATCACTGGCATTCATTCGCTCCCACAGTTCTCAGCCTCGCCCCACTCAAGTACATATAGTTAATTTACATGAACAGCACATTCAGATCTTGGTTAAATGTTAGTTAGCAAAAAACACATGCTAATATAACTATCAAAGGGACTGTCAATATATACAGTACAGTCCAAAAGTTTGGAACCACTAAGATTTTTAGTGTTTTTAAAAGAAGTTTCGTCTGCTCACCAAGGCTACATTTATTTAATTAAAAATACAGTAAAAAAAACAGTAATATTGTGAAATATTATTACAATTTAAAATAACTGTGTACTATTTAAATATATTTGACAAAGTAATTTATTCCTGTGATGCAAAGCTGAATTTTCAGCATCGTTACTCCAGTCTTCAGTGTCACATGATCCTTCAGAAATCATTCTAATATGCTGATTTGCTGCTCAAGAAACATTTATGATTATTTTCAGTGTTGAAAACAGTTGTGTACTTTTTTTTTTCAGGATTCCTTGATGAATAGAAAGTTCAAAAGAACAGCATTTATCTGAAATACAAAGCTTCTGTAGCATTATACACTACCGTTCAAAAGTTTGGGGTCAGTAAGAATTTTTATTTGTATTTTTTTGAAAATAAATTAAAGAAATGGATACTTTTATTCAGCAAGGATGCATTAAATCAATCAAAAGTGGCAGTAAAGACATTTATAATGTTACAAAAGATTAGATTTCAGATAAACTCTGTTCTTTTGAACTTTCTATTCATCAAATAATCCTGAAAACAAATATTGTACACAAATATTTTGTACAATTGTACACATTAAATGTTTCTTGAGCAGCAGATCATCATATTAGAATGATTTCTGAAGGATCATGTGACACTGAAGACTGGAGTAATGATGCTGAAAATTCAGCTTTGATCACTGGAATAAATTACTTTCTGAAATATATTCAAATAGAAAACAGTTATTTTAAATTGTAATAATATTTCACAATATTACTGTTTTTACTGTATTTTTAATTAAATAAATGTATGCTTGGTGAGCAGACGAAACTTCTTTTAAAACATTAAAAATCTTAGTGGTTCCAAACTTTTGGACTGTACTGTACTTGCATTTATGTAATCAAACAACATACAGTATATGTGGTCTTAAAAGTTTTGCAGCCCATCCTCTACCGAACCACACGATCTACTCTTCACCAGAATGGTAACCCTACAAAACTAACATAACAGAACCCTCTGTCAATCCCAACATAACACAACATTAAACACTAACTTATGTCTCCCTATGTAAATCTTATGCAAAAACACACAAAATAATGCTTAATTTCAACATTTATACAGTCGGATGCAAAGCATGCTTGGAATTAGAAATCTGCTGCAACTCAACTCAATCATATTAAGTTCACCTTGCTACAATGACATTTTGAGTTCACACAACTTTTTTCTGTTAAGTACAATGAACTTTTATTATTATTTGAGTGAAACAAACTAATTTAATTTAATTAATTTCACTGTTCAGTTTTACAGTGCACTTGTCACCATGACCAACTTTTCTAAATTAGCATAACAAAACATTAATCACTACTAAATCTCCCTTACCATTAATCTTGCTCAAAAAAACATTATATAACACTTGATTTTAGCATTTACTTTATCTTTCGAGTGCCATGGGCAAAGAATGGGCAAAACAGTTTAGTTTAATGTCAGTGCTGTGAACTCAAAAGTAAAAGAAAGTTTTAAATATTCATAACAGTTATTTTAACTGAACTAATTTGTTTAATTTAAGTTTGTCCTACTCAAACAAATTAAGTATTTTGAGCGTTAGGGTTTACAGTGTGGGTAGTTTTATTTAACTCAACTATTGAGAGAAGGCGCTGTTTTTGATTTTTAATTTCCAAACTATTTTGAGTTCTTTTTAAGCCAGACATATAGTAATTTTTAAACAATATTGGGTTTAATAAAACTACCCAGCATGTTGGGGAAACATTTAACCCAACCGCTAGGTTAAAACAAACTAATCACAGGGTTTGTCCATTTTCAACCCAACTTTGGTTGTTTTTAAACCAGCATTTTTTAGAGCGTACTTGCAACAGTTGTTAAGCTAGTTGTTAATCTATTCCTACAATAGATTTACATGCATCCAAATAAATAAAAAGCTTTATTTTTTCTCATAATATCCATTGCAGCATCAACTCTTTTCTCACAGTGTCTGAAACACTTTGATAAAGGATTCGGTCTCTCTAAACCCCGCCTTTCTGAGAGCCTGCTCTGCTCTGATTGGTCTGACGCTTACAGTGTGTGTCAGAAACCAAACAGCCATTATCATATCTGAATTTCAGCACCTGACACACAGTGATACGAACAGTAACGATGGCGTCAGTTTTACCTATCAATCTCATCAAAGTGGATTTGCTTTGGTAGCAGAAAACAGTGTCTTCTTGACATGAACAACATGAATCAAACTCTTCAAGTCTCAGATACAACTACAGTGATTGAGGGTGGAGCAATGTAGATGCTGTTCACCGGCAGCCAATGAAGATCATAGGTGGGCATTATGCAAATTAGCTACAAACCTACGTATGTTAAAGCAGGAAGTGAGACTGGAATTACTGGCAGCTCGTTTCAGGCAGTTCAGAATCTATTCTTTCTTTTGGGAGACAATAACTCACAATAATTTATCTGCACTCTGATCTTTGAAACTTTGCAGACCTTTTCCATTCACAAACAGCTAAATTACACACTATTCATAAAATCATAATTGGGGCAAAAGTAGGGATATTACCTTTTGAGTTGCATATTGTTCTTAAGTGCCACAGCAGGGCCTTTTAAAGTTGTCCTTGATTATGATTTCACTTCTTTAACTTTAGTTAGTGTGTAATGTTGCTGTTTGATCATAAACAACATCTGCAAAGTTATAGCGCTCAAAGTTCAATGCAAAGGGAGATATTTTCTTTTACAGAAATCGTTTTTTTAAGGACTACAACAAATGGCTGGTAGGGACTACAACAAGCTTCTTCCTGGGTTGATGACATCACAAACCCCAACATTTACATAAACCCCGCCCCCGAGAACACACAACAAAGGGGGCGTGGCCATGTTGGGCTGCTTTAGAGAAGAGGAAGAGTTGTTGTAGTAGAGTGTTGTTGTCATGTCGTCATTTTACGCCGGACTGCTTCACAAACGAGGATCAATTCAACACAAAAGATGAACATGACGACACATGCTAGTGGATGAGTTGAATCAACTCCACAGCAACTACATAAATTTATCCACTAACCATTCAGAAACATCCAGATTCATTCTAAAAGTTGTAAGTTATTCTCGAGTCTCTCTTCTGGAAAGGGGGCGGGAGCAGCAGCTCATTTGCATTTAAAGGGACACACACAAAAACGGCGTGTTTTTGCTCACACCCAAATAGGGGCAAACTTGACAAGCTATAATAAATGATCTGTGGGGGATTTTGCACTGAAACTTCACAGACACATTCTGGGGACACCAGAGACTTATATTACATCTTGTGAAAGGGGCATTATAGGTCCCCTTTAAAAATTATCACTATATCAATGGATAACACCCAATCATGGTGTGGCTAAAGGGTCATGTCTTCCCAAGAAGATTTTAGTATTTTAGATCCAAAATAGATAGACACTGGTAGGGGAAAATGTGCATGTTTAATTATGTGAGAGGAAATGATTCCCAATGCCTTTGCTGTCAAAATCTTTATGAATCATATATAAATTACACCTCCCTCAGTGGCTTGAGAGTCTTATTTCCATCTCAGACTGATGTCTGGCACATAAAACACCCTGATTGTGTAGCACATCAAATTTTATAAATGAAAACATCACAGCTCCTCAAGTCCCTCTTGTTTTCAGTGGAGTAAGTTGATGTATATATTCATCAACAGGAATGCACTGCAAAGCACCCCCTTACATTTCTCATTATCTTTTGGGCATGTTCATACATACAAGGTTGTCTTAATCCAGGTTTTGTCCCTGGCAGATAGCTTACTCATGACAGAATAGCGTTCGCTATGTTGATTCAACAAGACCCTGGGATTTGGAATGAATCATAAGCTGATGGTAGATCAATATCTTGTTTGCTATTGATTCATTCATTTATTTAAGTCTACAGTCATTCAAGTTCACAAACTGTTTAGCTATTGATCCCCTGGTAGTTGAACTGATAAAAGATGACATGAACCTGATTTGGGTAGTAATGACTTCAAGCATGGCATGTTTCAAGCGATGGACATTATGCTATGACGGTTTGTCTGGCTTGTAGAGTTACATTATGTACAGGCAGTGCATTACTGATTACATTAGGTCTGGGATTGGTGGTGGGGGATGCTTTTTGGGCTGTCAAAGTTAACAGAAGCCTATGAAATATAAAAACATACATTAAAGTTTTAAATTTGAAATTTACATAAATTTTCAACAAATTTGATATTACTAGTTCATTCTTTCTAAAGACTAATCATGAGATTAACTGTGATTATTTTATTCTGTTGACCACTTGCTTTTAATAGTTAGAAAAAATTGCATATAGTTTTGTTAAATTTAGTAGAATGACAACATAAAAGCTAGTTATTTTATTATAGAAACAGTTATTTAATTTTGTTGTCATTATAATATTAAACTCAACATTTTTCTAATGTTTTATATATGGAAATACACTATTGTTGAAAAGTTTGGGATCAGTAAGATTTGAAAACTGTATTTATTTGATCAAAAATACAGTAAAAATTGTGAAATATTATTACAATTTAAAATAGATGTTTTCTATGTGAATATATAGTAAAGTTTAATTTATTCCTGTGATCAAAGCTGAATTTTCAGCATCATTAATCCAGTCTTCAGTCTCACATCCTTCAGAAATTATTCTAATTTGCTTAATGTTTTTTGGAAACCGTGATGCATTTTTCAGGATTTTTTGATGAATATAAAGTTCAAAACAACATCATTTATTTAAAATAGAAATCCTTTGTAACATTATGAATTTCTTTATTGCTATTTTTTTAATCAATTCAGTGCATCTTTGCTGATTAAATTATGAATTTCTTCTTCTTCTTCTTCTTCTTCAAAAAAAAAAAAAAACACTTTTGAACAGCAGTGTATATAAATGTCTATATATTTTAGCAAAGTCTCTCGCAATGGGATCATCACATTTGGGGGGTCATTGGCACCAAAAACTTTGAAAACCTCTGTTCCAGTCATTTTGGTGAATCAGAATGTAATGCATCGAACATGTTCCTGCTGAAAGTTATTGCGCTGATCTAATGCAGCTGTATACTTTACTTCTCTAACTGCAGTCTAAATGCAGGTGAATCCCTCTGCCGGAGCGTCGGGGGTGTGTGAGACAGGAGGAAGGCTCAAGATACATTGCTGTGTGTTTGATAAATGTTAAAGGAGTTGAAAATTTGCCGCTTCATCTGCTCTGGATTATTTTGCAATCAACAAGCATATTTTCCTCAGTGAAACGCTGTCATCGGCTTTTTCTGCAACCCATCCCTCCGTGAAAGTATCCCAGGGGCAGCCTGTGCTCCACTGGTATGTGCAGTTCATTACTCTCTGCTGGTGACCAGACCTGAGCGCTCATTCTTCACATACTGAATGTAGATCAGAGCAATTCATAATCCATCTCATTGGAGGCTGATTTGCCAAACAAGCCCTGAGAATTCTTGCTAATCAAGGACGTGAGAGAATAAAAAAAAGATCCACAGAGACATATTGTACTTACAGACTTCTTAACCTGCTTAAAGGTGCACTATGTGCATTTTTTTTTTTTTTAAATTAACAAAATTTAAATGAGTGCATCAATTCTTTGTCCAAAAGTGTTTCACTATGGTAAGCCTGTTATGTGTGTTTATATTTTAGACCGAGCAGGATGCTTTAAGTGTGAAATCTGTGCGAGTCTCGTCATATCCGTAAATAGAGAAAAGTTGCTTTGACGTGTGTCTGGTGTGGGAGTGGCATAGGTTAGCTGTCACAGTGAGCCGAAAAGGTTGACATGGAGCAGCTAAATCTCCAACCTCCAGGGAATCACTTGTTTTAAACAAACAGAGGAGAGTCTGATGGTGAAAAGAGAACGTGACAGAGCTCGTAATAAAACAAGAATCAACATAAGCTTGGCTTTTCGGAGATGGCAAGAACTGGGGAATTTGAAATGTTGTAAAAGTGACACAGAAATGATGATGTTTTTATTACTCAGCAGGTCAGTAAGGGATTTTATTGAACAGATAAAAAGCATCATCTATTGTAAAGGCTCATTCCATTATGTTATAGCGTTGTGTTAGAATTTATTTTCAAGGAAGTACCATGTCTGTTAATGGTAAAAGCTACAGTATCTAAACTGGTTATATGTCTTAAAGGATTTGTTCACTTTAAATTCTAAATTACCCCAAGCTTTACTCACCCTCAAGCTATCCTAGGTGTATATGACTTTCTTCTTTCTGATAAACACAATCAGAGAAATATTAATAAATATCCTGGCGCATCTGAGCTTTATAATGGCAGTTAGCGTTATCAAACGAGTATGAGCTGAATAAAGTGTCTCTACCAACATCCATCCATCATAAACATATTCCAGACGGCTCCGGAGGGTTAATAAAGGCCTTCTGAAGCAAAGCGATGCGTTTGTTTTAAAAACAAACAAACCCATTTTTAACAAGTTATGAAGTAAAATATCTAGCTTCCATATTCAAGTTATGAAAGAAAAAAAAAAAAAAAACAGAACTGGCATCATGTCAGTTCTGTAACGTGTTAAATAGGGAAGACGTAGGACGTAGCGTAAGCTTTTTGAACTGTGAGAGTTTTACACTTTCTTTGTAAGTAGTATCCGGAAGACAGATGGAAGTAGTGAATATTTTATGAGCAGTAGGATAATCATGTTCATCCATGCAGTCACACAAAGTCCAAGCACAACCAAAACAACGTTCTTCCGCAAAATGCATGCAGTTTTATTTTTAACCACTAGAGGGCTAAAAGTCACATAGTGTACCTTTAACCAGCTAATAGACAGATATTCTAGGTCAGTCTGGTTAAGGCGAGACACTACAGACAAAAACACAGTTTTTTCATGCACCTGTCAATTTTGAGATTTTCATAAAGTGTTTTTTGGACTGGTGGAAAAAAAAAAAACATCCAAAAAACACTTTTAAGTGTATTTTTTATAGCACTTTATCTATTTGTGTCTGTTGATTTCAGTTAGAATATATATCTTTAAAGGTAGTTTTATCAAAATACATACACCAAACATTACAGTTTTATTCTTGTCTATATTCTGAAGGTTTTTTTTTCCTGGATGTTGACAAAAAGAGTGATAAAAAGAGATATCCAAAATCTCCTCTGTAAAAAACGTTGACTCGAATATGTCTCTAAAAAGAGAGAGAGAGAAAAAAAAACAATAATTTTGAATCTGACTTCATCCAATATTCAGATTTTTGTTCTAGAAATGTATGCAAATTATTGCATATTTAATTAATGTCTCATTTGGACATTTATAACATTTCAGAAAACTTGTAATAAAAAAAATGTTTGCAATTAATCAATCAACTGGGGAAGGTGATATCTATTAGTTATTTTTTTTTTTACCCTATTCACCTGGGGTGATGAAGGTTTAATTTTGGCATACGTCACCAGAGAGGAGTCTGATGTTTCACCATAATATCAACATTTTGATTGAACTTTCAAAAAAAAAAAAAGGAAGAAGAAGAAAACAGAAACACATGGAAGAATTGTTCACAATAAGATATCTTATATGCATTTAGAAAATAGATGAATGTGAATTTATTTCATTTAAACTTTAAGCTAGACTTTGGAGTGGAGGCGTTTCTTTAGGCACTTTTACGTCCTAGAGATTAAAACAAACAGATTTCACATTTTTTTTATATTTGTTATATAAAGGTCACATTCCACTTTTTACCATTACTTTGTGTATTTTGTATAAATTTTTATGCATACATTGAATGCATAAAATATCAAAATCCAAAATAAATTGTTGTGATTTAAACAAAGACTGACGATTTTTCAAAAATTATAGCTTTCCTATTCTGCCCTAAAATATATGAAACTTAAGATGCAATGTGTGGTAAAAACATGAAAAATCAAGTAAATATAATTTGTGAACAGATTTTTTGGGTCAAACTGTCATTTTGTCAATATATGCAAAAGATATGCAATTTATTATTTGTGTGTATTTAGGATTACTAAAGACAAACAAGTCAGCCATTTTGTTTGAAAGTCGTGAGATGTGGTGAAAATGATCTGTTGTTGTGGGAATTTGATGACATGAAATCATAATGACAATTTTCTCCACTATTCTCTGCACTATTCTCTAATAGTCAATGTATATAAACTAGAGATAGAATGAAAATTACATTTCTAAAACTTGAAGAAACACACGCTTTGTGGGCTAATTTCTATCACATTATTTTCTCACAAGTTTTAGGCCGTGTTGTGAGGAATGAAGCAAGTTTGTGAAGGTCATTGACAAACGGGCTTCTTATATGTGAAGAGTTAACCTTGATTTGTGCATGTACTGTATTTTTTTGATTCACATCAGTGACTGTTCTGAACAAATGTCCCTGTGCTTTGTGTTCTTGGACCGTTAACGGCTCTTTCTTCGCGAGACGAGTGAGAGAATAGTGCGTGCCGTTCGAGCGACTCTGACAACAACAGAAAATGAATAGAAAATTTCGTTTCGGGATCTTTTATAACTTTATCATCTTTGAGGCCCGGACCGTAATTGTTACAACAGCGACACTGTGTCGAGTACAGCGTTCGGTCACCAAATGGCTACCACTGGCTCTGCCGTGACCGAGCAAACGTTGTAGTGGTCAGCTCTGTCGCCTTAGGCTGGAAAGTTGTGGGTTCCCGATGCGCGCCAAGTTTGAGTCAGCCCGCTCCTAAATCTAAAAAAAGAGGACTTCACGGTCAGACAGGCTGACCACAGAGACATCAGTCGGCCCAGGGTTCCCCTGCCTTCTCATGAAGCCTGCGGCCTGCCAGCCCATAACAATGCAGGTTCAAACGGGCCAGCGAGAAGCGCGCTGCAAAAGACATTAGCTGGGAATAGCTCCGACCGTGACCAGCCGGTCCGTGCGGGGCGTGCGAAGACGGCCCGGCGTTTATGGGAACAAATATCTGCCTTTTTTCTCTCCTTGTTGTTGTTGTCGTTTCTCGC